>NW_027171799.1:15000-17500 GCF_036898095.1 Palaemon carinicauda | reverse complement strand
GTTCCTTAATCTTGACATGGAAATGTTGGGTTCGCTATTCTTTACAAGTGTAAAATTGGGTTCGTTATTCTTTACATGTGGAGAATTGGGTTCCTTAATCCAGACATGGAAATGTTGGGTTCGCTAATCTTGACAAGATCCAAATAATTTTATGAACAATAACAATAAAATAAATCTATTGTATATAAAGTATAAAAACTTAAAAAAACAAGAGGAAGAGAAATAAGATAGAATAGCGTACCCAAGTGTACCCTCAAGCAAGAGAACACTACCCCAAGACAGTGGAAAACATGGTACAGAGGCTAATAATAATAATAATAATAATAATAATAATAACAACAACAACAATAATAATAATTTCCTATAAATGTTGTGAAAGTAATTCATGGCGAAGAAAATTCCACATTATAAAGTGATACCACAAGAATGTACAGTACAGTAGAGTACATTACATGAGATTTAAAGTACATAAAAGTACTATGGCAATGTGCTTTAATAGCTACTTATCTAAAGATCTCGAATTTTAATGGACCAGAAATTGAGAAGAAGAACTCAAAGAGAATTTGAATAACTTTAATAGGAAATAAACAATGGAATATCAACAGTTATATCAAGAAATGATAAAATTAAAACAGATAATAATATATTTCAGGAAGACAATAATAAGATAGTGAATTATAACTAATACGAAATAAAGATACAAAGAGAGACATCTGATTTCCGCCCCCTACGGCCTACAGATGTCGAAGTAAATGAAGAAAAGAAAGAGATTTTCTGCCAGTCACCACGAGTAACGGTCTCTCTCTCTCTCTCTCTCTCTCTCTCTCTCTCTCTCTCTCTCTCATGAATTTATTATATATATACAATAGCTTATATATCAACGCTCTTATACTTATAGATATATTTTCTCATTTTTTTAAATAAGGTTCTGGACGGATAATTTAGAGAGAGAGAGAGAGAGAGAGAGAGAGAGAGAGAGAGAGAGAGAGAGAGAGAGAGAGAGAGAAGCTAAGACATCTGACTGATTTGTTTTCCAACACTGCACCATTGCCAAATCTCCAAATCATATTCTAATTTATAATTGAAAAGGGATTTATTATATTATAAATGGTTTATCCTTTGTTTAAAAGACAGTCCTTAAAGCCTTGATTTTTATTCGATCCTCTATTTTCATATAAATAAACTATCCACTAAACTGTTTTGAACATTTGGCAACACTGCTTTTCCCCCTCTCTAGGCGGGCCGAAGATGTCTGTCTGTCTGTATATATTATCCAGGGCCCCCAAAGGCCAAAAATTATCCAACATGCTTATCAAGCATTAATAAAGCATCACGCAAAGCTGTCTATTTCTTCAAACCATAAAAGTATCAGTAAAAGTTTAAGCCTTGTTGGTATTTACGTGACTATTTAAATATTAATGCCAGAAAAAGGCTAAATGCAAAGGCGTTGCATGTCAGACTTGCCCAGTTTCACTAAGGATTATTTGCCAAAATTAACTTTAGTTTTAAGCTCGATTTTCTTGGCTTATATCTATGCGTAATCAATATAAGTCAAAATATATAACTAAGGATTAAAACTTAATGAATTTTGGCAACTATCTTCAACATGATATTCAAAACCATGTTAAAAACTCCAAGTTTCCTATAGGCCTAATGATAAGTTTATTTGCAAAATAGTCAGCAGAACTGTAATGAAAATGAAGTACATCTAGAAAAAAAAAAAAAGATTGGTATTAACAGGCTAAGAAATAAATGAACCTTAAAACTTTCTTTAATCTATTTTTACCAATTTCTCATAATGATCCTGCTTTATTTTTGTGGGTCTTTATCTTTATGTACCGAAGATCAGAAAACTCTTTACACAGTTCAATAAAGAGGGAAAATTAAACTTGCAGTCATATCTATGCTAAGGCCTCTTTAAGAAAAAAAATATTCTAATTTACTTAACTTCTGAATATAAACTATATGCGTGTGTGTGCGTTTATACGTCTCGAGATATTTGAGAGAGAGAGAGAGAGAGAGAGAGAGAGAGAGAGAGAGAGAGAGAGAGAGAGGGGGGGGGGGGAAATCAGCCAGCAAGTGTCTGGTGGCAACACAAGAGCGAAAACACCATTCTTAAGGACAGCCACATGCCATTCTCCAACTTCCTCTCTCTCTCTCTCTCTCTAATGAATAAAAACTTCCTAGAAATGAGTGCGTGCGTGTGTGTAGAAATCACGAAATCTGACGTGAATAACACATGAAATATGTATAAATTCCTGTTCCATCGTTGACCAATATCTCTTCTTTATATAATTACGGGAACAGAAGAAGACCTAAAAATATTTCGTGAAAATTTGGAGAAAAACGAAAAAAAAAATCGTAAAAAAGACATTATGATGAATATGTTTTTTATGTAAATATATCGACAAAATGCTGTAAGGAAGAAAAGACAATTGATATATTTACTGAATTCCATTATGGTTTTCATAAGAGAATTATATATACTCGATGTGTTTAT
>NW_027171799.1:0-10000 GCF_036898095.1 Palaemon carinicauda | reverse complement strand
GAAGTTGCATGGCCTTGTGTGCGTGTATGTGTGTGTTTGTGTGTGTGTGTGTGTGTGTGTGATGGCGTTTCAATTTCAGCGGTCAATCTTTACTTATTTGTTGAATGTGGTAAATGCCCCGTTTATTATTGTGATACCAATTATAATACATTACACGTTTTGTATGTGGCTTCTGAGATTCATTATATATAATCTGTAATAGGTTTTAAAAGCGACCTAGATGTTAGGTGTAGGCCTACGTTTTCGGAGAGAGAGAGAGAGAGAGAGAGAGAGAAGAGAGAGAGAGAGAGAGGAGAGAGAGAGAGAGAGGAGAGAGAGAGAAGAGAGAGATTATATTATTATGTTACTTTCAAAAAACACTCGACTGGGAACCCTCTCTGTTCTTCCTCTGAATTGAGCGATATTCTCATATTATTTCGTCCGGTCGAGTGAGTAATTCTCTTCTGAATTGAGCGATAGTTTCATATATATATATATATATATATATATATATTATAATATAATATATATATATATATATAATATATATATATATATATATATATATATATATATATATATATATATATATATAGATAAACAACTAATGTAGCCTGTTTCTAGTCCACTATAGGGCAAAGCTCTCAAAAATGTCCTTATTCATGTCTGGGGTTTGGCCAGTTTTCTCCACCACGCTTGGCCAGTGGGAATTGGTGATGGTGGGAGACTTTAGTCTGCTCGCTCAAAGCAGACCAACTTAGTATGGGTGGGCATGACTTAGTACAGTTTTTACTGATCATGGTGATACACAAACCCTTTCACCACGTTAAGGTATCTGTTATATATATATATATATATATATATATATATATATATATATATATATATATATATAATATATATATATATGTATATATATATATATATATATATATATATATATATATATATATATATATATATATATATATATATATATATATATATATATATTTAATAGATTTAATTTTAATATCATTTTTAATCATCATATCATCGTATTAAAGAGTCAGTTTATTTGTTCTTTTTAATAAATTACGTCTTTTGTTCGTAATTTAAGGTATTCATTTCGTCTATAGTGGGTGAGTCCATTGATGGTTAAGGGGAAAATTAAAGTCAGCCTTCCGGGGAAAATCCATTATTGGTTTAGGGTAAAATTAAAGTCTATGTAACTTTAAAAGTTATTACTTCAATCCTATCTGTCATAATATATTCATAGTGTAAATAACTAAATCAAATAAAACATAATTGCAAATAAGGAAATTTATATAGAAGGATATCTCAAGAGAAAATGATAAAATTTGGTGTTATGTAAGACCCTTTCTCCCCTTTAATTTAGAAGTGTTGTTGCCCAAAAATGGTTCTCTTGTTTGCCAGCAGATGGTGCTGAGAACTCGTGTATAGATGAAATAATAAGGAATTTTTGTTTTCAAGGAATACCAAGAAATTAATCACTTCCGTGTGAATATATATATATATATATATATATATATATATATATATATATTATATATATATATATATATATATATATATATATATATATATATATATATATATATATATATACTATATATATATATTAATAAATTACAAGAAAATATCATCTATAATCTGAACAGACATCGAATCATAATATCAGTATATTAAATTTCAAGATTTTATGTGGCGAAATCAACAGAACATCATATCGGGAGTTTCTTGGATCAAACGATTTCGATTTTAGAACGAAACATTCTGGGAAACAATGAATTCAAATATAGAATTTCGTTGTGATTTCGATTTTTTCTTTTCATTTCGTTTTTTAAAAGACCCATGGTTTGGAAAACAAATTTCTTTCGTTGTTTTAAAGGTTTAAAGGTCACTCATGAATGGCAGAGGCAAGAGACAGTGACATAGCCCTATTGAGCAGGACAATGCCCTAGAGACTGACCTTATATAACATAAGATCAGCAGCCAAGCCCCCTCTCCACCCAAGCTAGGACCAAGGAGGGCCAGGCAAGTGGCTGCTGATGACCCATCCTTAGCTCACAAAGATGGTGAGGTTGCAGACACTACAAGAAACTATATATATATATATATATATATATATATATATATATATATATATATATATATATATATATATATATATATATATATATAATACTATATATATATATATCCTTTCTGAGTGGTGATACCTTGACGTAATGAAAAGGTTTGCCTATCAGTATGATCAGCAAAGCTGTAAGGCTACTATTTAGTGCCACCCATACTAGGTTGGTTTGCTGTGAACGATCAGACCAAAAGTCTCCTACCATCACCAATTTGCAGTGGCCAGCGTGGTGGTGAAAAGGGACATGTCTGAGGCCGTTGTCCTGCAGTGGTCTAGACACGGCTGCATTTGATGTTGTTTAATTAAATTCATAAAATACAGTTCGATTTGCTTGTTCTTATTTTGTAATTGGAGAGAGAGAGAGAGAGAGAGAGAGAGAGATGGAGAGAGAGAGAGAGAGAGAGGAGAGAGAGAGAGAGAGAGAGAGAGAGAGAGATTCTATATATCAATCCATTCACTGTTATTTCAAAGAAGCACCCGGGAGCCTCTCTAAGTTCTCCATCTGAGTTGAGCGATATTCTCATATTATTTCGTCCAATGGATACATTAATTTACTTCGGAATTGAACGATAGTTTCATATAGCTTCGCCCTTTGGAATGTTGTAGAATGTTGAGCGCTTCGCTGAGTTCTACGATTGAACATTTATGGCTCTGAGCGAAACATTGTGAGAAACAACTGAGGGTTTAGTCAGTATTTCCCGTTGTGATAAGACTTTTCCATTGATTTTCGTCTTTGTTTAAAATACATATTTCTATATTGTTCATAATGTGTTATTTATTGTTATTTCATTATATCATCTATATAATGTTCATCTTTATTATACAATTCAAATTTTCAAATATATTTAAAATTATAGACCTATATATAGAATAGCCATATTCGAATCAAGTAACTTAAACATACACTAAAATAAAACACAAGTTACTAAAATAAAGTTTTTATTTATAGATTTAAATCTAAATTTTTAAAACGAAGCCAAAGTCAAATCAAATCGAACGACTGGACTCTAAGACGAGAATTTCTCTGACTGTTCCATAGACTTTAATCTCTCTCTCTCTCTCTCTCTCTCTCTCTCTCTCTCTCTCTCTGACGTAATGGTAATCTGAATGAACTAAGGTTTAAAGGTTACTCATGAATGGCAGAGGCAAAGAACAGAACAATGCCCTAGAGAATGACCATATATAGACTTGATCAGTGTCCAAGCTAGGACCAGGGAGGGCCAGGCAATGGCTGTTGATGATCCCTCAGCGGGTAAACCTACAAGAAACTATTGAGTTTGAGTGATCGAATCTGCACAGAGAGAGAGAGAGAGAGAGAGAGAGAGAGAGAGAGAGAGAGAGAGAGAGAGAGAGAGAGAGAGAGAGAGAGAGAGAGAGTATATGTCATTCTTAATACTCTTATCATTATTATTGTTATTATTGTTATTACTTGCTAGGCTACAACCCTAATTGGAAAAGCAGGATGCTATAAGCCCAAGGGCTCAAACAGGGAAAATAGCCCAGTGAGGAAAAGGAATAAGGAAATAAATAAACTACAAGAGAAGTTATTGGCAATTAAAATGAAATATTTTAAGAACAGTAACAACATTAAATTAAATCTTTCATATATAAACTTTAAAAACTTAAAAAAAAGGAAGAGAGAAATGAGATAGATTAGTGTGCCCTAGTGTACCCTCAAGCAAGAGAACTCTAATCCAAGACAGTGGGAGGCCATGGTACAGAGGCTAGGGCACTACCCAAGACTAGAGAACAATGGTTTGATTTTGGAGTGTCCTTCTCCTAGAAGAGCCGCTTACCATGGCCAGGGAATCTCTTCTGTCCCCAGTGGGTCTATCAATGTTGACATCCTTTTAATTCTAAAGGATTTTGTTTAAATTTCCCATTTATTATTCTTTGATGTATTTACTAACTTCATTGAAATAAATTCGTGTATGATTTGGCATCCTTTTATACCACCTCCAAGTCATGTAACATTATGTTACTTATTTCTTCGTTTCTTTTTGCAAGATTACTAAGACACACACACTCTCTCTCTCTCTCTCTCTCTCTCTCTCTCTCTCTCTCTCTCTCTCTCTCTCTCTCTCTCTCTCTCTCTCTCTTGGGTTTTTTAATGATGCCTTTGACTTCAAACACACTGAATTCATTCATGGGTACATCAAGGTCTTCCTCTGTCTATATATAGGCCCTTTATATATATATATATATATATATATATATATATATATATATATATATATATATATATATATATATATATATAAATTTCTCTTTTAGTTTCCTATTTCCTTTTCTCAGTGGGCTATTTTCCCTGTTGGAGCCCTAGGGCTTATAGCATCCCCGCTTTTCCAACTAAGATTGTAGCTTAGCAAATAATAATGATAATCATATATATATATATATATATATATATATATATATATATATAGTATATTATATATATATATATTATATTATATATATATTTATAAAAAATAGACGACCTAATATATGGGCTACCACTTGTAATACAATAATAGCAGATAAACTTGAGAAGATATGTAATAAGCAAATGCTCTCGTGTAGAATTGAAGATACATATTTATAAAAATTAGTTTTTTTTGGGGATATTGGGTTATGATAACCTTATATTTGTAGATAATAACGTAGACAATCCTATGTTTATGTTTAAAAGTGTTATTCCCCTATTGTATAGAGTCAGCCCTCTTCAGTAATACCAGAACTTTATTCCTGAATATACTTTTAGAACCTTTGAATAAGGGTCAAAATAATTTAGGATTTGCTTCTATTATTTGCAGATCTTCAAACATGATATTAGAATGCTGATGCATATTTACCTATAGAATTTTTTTAAATTGTTTTTTTGAGAGAAAATATACAATAGTTTTTCCATTGAGTGACTTCCTATGTCCATCTATTTTTCACGCATGAAAAATTGATCTTATTATATAATTTTTGACAAAATGGTAACAATATATCTTCATGATCATAAACATATCAATAGATTGTGAAATATACGTTGTATTAAATAGCCAATTTCAAAAGGAAAATACTACGTTCTAAATAGATTTCTTACACATCAAGATTGCCAACCTTAAAATGTTGAGAAAAATGAAAAAAATCTAAATGAAGTATAAATGTAAATTTAATAATGCTTAATACGTCGAGTTCCTCCATAATTGAAGACACTAACAATATTCTTTGGCTGTTCTGATATAGTCTCGTTTGCAGGTTGTTCCTTTCGAAAATAGATTAAAGGGTTTGTGAAGAACTATATGTCTTGATTACTGCCTTTATCACTGAATTGTCTTCATATATAGAAAGGGAAAGTGTTAATAGTTAATTGAACTCACCATTTTGTTTGTAAATATTATGTTGTTATATAAGTTAAAAGCTAAAAGAATATAATGTTTATATCCTTGTCCACTCAGTGATAGTAGCCAACCTATTTACTTTGAAAGAAAAGCAATCAGGCTAAATATTTTATCCACAACCTTTTTAGCAGGGCGATGAGATTAAATTCTGAAAATATATATTTTCCACTTTCTATATATCATCCAAGTGAGTTTCTTTTTCCTGTAAATAGAAATATTCTACCTAATTAATTTTGTTGGCAATTCTGGACCCCCCCTCATGAGGGTGCTAAATTTTTTTTGCCAAAACTGTATATGAGTATTTCTCTTCAAGATTATTTTGTAAATGTCAATAAACTGTTTATCTAGACATTCTTATTGAATTAAATAAATTGATTTCATATGTTTATTCATCTATTATATGTAATGAATATTTTATATGTATTTTTAGATAAAAAATACGATAATTTTTCAGTTGATTTAGAGAACTGGTCCATGTTCCTAGAGGTATCAACAGATGGCCTCAGTGAGGTCATTTTGGTAGTAAAATATTGGATAGAAAATCCGTCTTTATGGAAGAATTTGGGAGTTACCTTCTGATGTCCTTAGCCAATAGGAACGCTCCATTCGGACAACGGTAAGGAAATTAGCCAATAGAAACACTCCTTTCGGGGAACAGCAAAGAAACATAGTCCTTAGCCAATAGGAACACACGCCATTCGGGAAAACTGTTAGGAAATAGTGGTTTTCTCTTTCAACTAGGTAAAAGAGACAAATGCCAGTTCATGAAATACCATTGGAAAATCTCGTTTCTTGTACTTCCTTTCGAATAAATATATAGAATAAAACTTTGAGTATCATAGATAATATATTTCAATTATTGCAAGTATGGAGTATAAATTAAGTCCATCTTATAATCATAATCAAAATCTAATCAACTGGTTAAAAACTGCATTTATTATATTACTCTAAACTTTTGTTAACAATTTTACAAGCAAAGACATATCAAAGTTGTTTCTATATTGTTCTATGAATATACCATGTACTGTAAATAATCAAGATAATACTTATCTTGAAATATATAATAAAACTTTAAATATAGTAAGTTTTATATATTAGTTATTGCATGTATGGACATAATGCTAAACCTATAAGTTGTCATTATCAACAGGTTTTTTTTTTTTTTCTTTTTGGTAGCACAAGAATCCAATTTTATGGTCGTTTATTAAGGAATTTTTATCATGAATTTTTAAATCTTTTACTGTTAATATTTCCCGCACTTCGAATAGTGAATATGTTTAAGCGATTTTTTTTCTTTTTATTTTTCCTTTTTATGTTTATTCTCATCCCATGACTCTGTATTATTATTATTATAATTATTATTATTATTATTATTATTATTATTATCCAAGCTACAACCCTAGTTGGAAAAGCAAGATGCTATAAGTCCAAGGGCCCCAATAGGGAAAAATAGCCCAGTGAGGAAAGGAAATAAGGAAATAAATAAATATTGGCAAATATTGAGACATGGGGTGTAAGAAAGGAAAAAGAAATGGAATTACAAGATTATGAAAGGAATGTTATTATCATGATCATTATTGTTATTGTTATTGTTATTGTTATTGTTATTGTTATTGTTATTGTTAGTGTTAGTGTTATTTATCATTATTATTATCATTATTATTAATATTATTATTTCTAGCTAAGCTTCATCTCCAACTGGATATTATAAGCACCATAGTATTATTATTATTATTATCATTATTATTATTATTATTATTATTACTAGCTAGGCTACAACCCCTGTTGGAAAAGCAAGATGCTATAAGCCCAAGGGCTCCAACAAGGAAAAATAGCTCAGTGAGGAAAGGAAATAAGAAATTTGAACAGGTTTCAACCCCAACTTATTATTATTATTATTATTATTATTATTATTAATTAGCTAGGCTACAACCCCTGTTGGAAAAGCAAGATGCTATAAGCCCAAGGGCTCCAACAAGGAAAAATAGCTCAGTGAGGAAAGGAAATAAGAAATTTGAACAGGTTTCAACCACAACTTATTATTATTATTATTATTGTTGTTGTTGTTGTTGTTACCAGCTAAGATACAACCCTAGTTGGAAGAGCAAGATGCTATAACCCCCAGGGCTCCAACAGGGAAAAATAACACAGTGAGGGAAGGAAATAAGGAAATATATAAACGATATGAGAAATAATGAACAATTAAAATGAAGTATTTTAAAGATAGTAACATCAAAATATATATTCTATACAGTATATAAACTGCAAAAAGACTTATGTCAGTCTGTTCAACATAATAAAATTTGCTGCATGTTTAAACTTTTGAAGTTCTACCGATTCAACTACCCGATTAGGAAGATCATTCCATGACTATAATAGTAAAACGTTCACAATGATGACTACTTATGCAGAGTGGAAGTTGAAATGGAAGACATTCGAACACAAAATCCGTCTATTTCGAGATCATGTAAAACTAGGCGTACGCCATTCTTTCTTATGTACATTTCCTCTGATATTTGAATATTTTGAGCAGAATTACTTTGAGGGTCAGGGTAGAAAAGAGGAGAGGAGAACGGGCTAGGATACGGTGTTGGATAGGTGAGGGATTTGGCAGGATACTGGATGGACAAGGAGGTCAGAGGGAGATTATTATTATTATTATTATTATTATTATTAAATGCTAAGCTACAACCCTAGTTGGAAAAGCAGGATGCTATAAGCCCAGGGGCCCCAACAGGGAAAATAGCCCAGTAAGGAAAGGAAACAAGGATTGGATGGGACGTAAGGGTTAGGATGGGTCTTGGTGGGAAACTTAATATTCCTAAGGATGTACAGGGTAAGGTGAGGGACAGGGTGGCTGGGATGGAATAGTTCAGGGAAGGGATGAGACGGACAGGGGGGGGGGGGGGGCATAGAGTTTTTTTTTGGACCGGGACAGGGAGGAGGATGGGTTATGAGACAGGGGAGAACAACGTCTCCTCGTCAGCTTGGAAGGAGGACATGGAATCTTGCAACTAGCACCTACGGTTACAAGGAGCAACTGGTGAATGTAAATGTGTGTGCGTGCGTGTGTTTATGCAAGGCTAATTATGCTTAAGCCAACCTCAATCTGTCACTAATCCTAAATTTTAAGCTTTTGCCTTAAAACAAATTCGGTCTTTTTTCATACGATTTCCTTTTGACTTCCGTTGCGCCCCCCCCCCCTCTCTCTTTCTCTCTCTCTCTCTCTCTCTCTCTCTCTCTCTCTCTCTCTCTCTCTCTCTCTCTCTCTCTCTCTCTCTCTCTTCTGCTTAAGCTTTTGCTTGGGACAGTCTACGCCCCCATTCCTCTGTCAAACTTGCCACCATCCCAAATTACTACCAGAACCGCTTAGCGCTCTTCAAAACTAAATCTTTTAATTAATCTCAATGTTAATTATCCTTTGCATAATATTACTAACCTTTGCCCTATTCAAGATTTAAATCTATCAGAACCCTTCACCCTTGTTCGATTCCTCTCATTGAAGGTACCTTTGTTGTTTCATTATTAATATTCGCTTAGAGAGATAAATGATTAGAATGTGATATTAAGTAATGAGAAGAAGCAAATGAAAATTGATATCATATTAGCATAAGAAAACATTTCGGGAGTTTCACGATCAAACGAATAGATATTTGAACGAAACTTTCTGGGAAACACCTTATTCAAATACGGCGTTTCATTGTGATTAAATTTTCTCATTTTACTTCGTTTAGATTTAGAGCAGAGGCTGAAGGTAAGGGCAATCTTACCTCCGTATGTAGAACAATCACGGTGGGACTTCAGTCTATAGAAATATCTCTCTCTCTCTCTCTCTCTCTCTCTCTCTCTCTCTCTCTCTCTCTCTCTCTCTCTCTCTCTCTCTCTCCTTTTTGTAATTACGTTATTATTCATAACCATTATTTGGTATTTCTTAGTAAATATGAACATATTTGGACAACTTAGAGATCGATATGAAGTAAAAATTCTAGTGGTTGGACTGTATAGATGTAAGAGAGAGAGAGAGAGAGAGAGAGAGAGAGAGAGAGAGAGAGAGAGAGAGAGAGAGAGAGAGAGAGAGAGGTAATATGAGTGTTGAAGAATTGCTGATAGAAACTGCGTTAGAGGAATATCCTATGATTGAACATTTATGGTTCTGAGCGAAACATTGTGAGAAACAACTCATGGTTTAGTCAGTATTTCCCACTGGGATAAAACTTTTCCATTTATTTTCGTCTCCTTCACAGATTTACTGTAGATGCTCACGAAGGTACAGTAGAATATCAAATTTAATTTTTGTTATTTTTAATTTTTTAGTTTCACTACAGACATTAATTTCTCTAAACAAAATGATAGTATCAAATATATTTCTGATTAGAAAAGAAATTATCTATCGATATGCAGTAAATCGAAGCCACTCATGAGTTATCATCGACCTTAAAGACAAGGGAATAGAGGAGGAAATCCTTCCACTGTCACATACGCCCTTTTGGCATTGAAGGAAACGAGCAAGTTC
>NW_027171798.1:87500-105000 GCF_036898095.1 Palaemon carinicauda | reverse complement strand
GGGTATATTTGACTACATTGATATTCCCCGAGAATTTTACCTTAAGGTATCCAGAATTCTAACTCCTGGAGCGAATATCCCTAAATAAATCTCACAGGGATATCGCATAATATCAGAGGACGTATTCTTGACACGTCACATATCTATATTCACCACGAACAGTATTAACGCTTCGAGGGGTTACAGTGACAAGAATCTGAAACGAGAATGAAAAGAGAGCCGCTCATAAGGCATCTCTCCTATTCCGTTTCCAGTTTGTATCTGATGAAGGCGGTAGCACCCTCTTTATTCCTTGTAGCGATATACGAGGTGCTACAGATACTGTATTATAGGGAGGAGTCGATAAGCCCTTTTACAATAAAAGGAAGGGCGGGTCCATCAGTACGACATGGCTACATCACCCAAAAATAGATTTTTCGCTTCGCTCAAAATCCGTTTTTTGGGCTCAGGCCATGTTGTCCTGATGGAAGTTTACCAGAGCATTACTGTATCTGTGGATTCTCAACCGGTGCCGTACTCTCAAGAAAATATTTTCCTGGTCCGTCTAGACCTAAAGACCTATGATGTTACCGTCATACATCATTTCATCTAAGCATGAACTATGTTAGTGCTTCCTGCCCCCTACAGGGATGAGTCGTACTAGACTCTGGAAAAAGTCTCGAGGAGTACATAATAACTATGGATGACAAAATGACAAGCTTGTATAGTGGTCTTGCTCTATACATTATAAAGCAAAGTTTGTATAAAAATCACCAATGTCAGTATGAATTTCTGACATATCCCCCAATGTGACTACTCTTATTAACTATTGGATAACAGTTGTATCCGCATAGGAACAAATTTTCCCTCTCTACCACCATCCCTTTAGGGTACAACGTCAACCGTTCCTAAGGAAGGGTTAAAGTGAGTGGACTTTTGCTTGAATTAGGGAACAATCTTAAATGACATACCATGATAAAAATATCCATATTTTAATCTTAATGCTCAGTACATTTCTAATAAAATTCAATAAACATACATATCAGATCAACATTTATAAAATTTATGAAATGTGGATGATATCCGTTAAAGCATAAAGAAAACAGTCAACACAAAATATTGTTTCGTCTACTAGGAAACAGATTCGCCACATTAATTGAATTATTAATATTAATGATATAGTCTGTATACTGTTTATTTACACTAGCGTAAGAAACGCTTGCCACAAGTGTCCGTATTATGCTATAGTTCACCAATGTCAATGGAACAGTTCATAAAGACACTTTCATGGCCTATCGCTCAGTCGGTAGTAAAATACAGTGACTACACACTCACCCTCTTAATTAAACGTCCCAAATTTATTACACTGTTCCTCGCAGATTTAAAACAGATGGTTAAAGAATTCTACCTGCTGCTACCACAGACCTCTTGAGTTGCTCCACTTGCTTCGCATAGTGTATAAAGAACACCTTGGATGACTACCAGCCGGTGTACGAACAAGGTCGTTCAAAGTCCATACAATTAAAGAAATTTTATGGAGGAGGCAACTTTCCTCGGATCATGACTAGCGGGTGTACTGTCTGGATCCCTTCTGCGAATAACACGGGTGATTTTTGCCCTTAGTTATAAATAACTTTGAACCCAGGGTTTCTCTTCTGAAAAGCTGTCCTCCCATAAAGTCTGAAGTTCTATGAAGATAGACCTTTAGACACTCCACTGGACATAGAGATGCCTCTTCCTTCAGAGGGCAGATTCTCTAGGGACCCCACCTGTTGGTGGGTAGCTTGTTCTTGGTAAGAAACGTTGGGTCTAGAAATAGATTCAGTTCTCCCTCCAAGAATTGGACGTGACCTTCCTCTCTAGAGAGAGCCACTATTTCACTAACTCTGGCCCCCAAAGCGAGTACAAGCAGAAATATGACTTTTAATTCAAAACCTTCTAAGCGCAATCCTTATTATTCATTATTTATACACAATGAAGAATCTTATCTAATGACCATGCATAGGGTATTTGGAGGCACTGAAGGGCTAAGTCTAGCATGGGCCTTCGTAATTCATTAAGAACTTCATTAGAAAGGTCGACCTGTAAGGCATATAAGTATCTGTCTTGTCAAGGCAGGCTTGAACAATAGTATTGTGTTGGCTGCTAAACCTTGCTCATGAAGGTGAATGAAGAATGATAATTAGAAATCTGTCGAGATTTCTTTTGGTTTCTTCGCCTTGACAAAGGATATCTGTTTCTTCCCTGAAGCCTTATAATGTCTTCTGGTTTCCTCCAAAAGTCTAAACTGACTTTTAACACCGAATCTTTCTCTCATCGCTAAGGAGAGAAAATCATGGATGTAGGTTCCGTGTTTTCTGCGATGAAGGGAAGACAGTCGACTTCTGTACTCGCTGAGACAGGGATGGATCCGGTAGCGGAACAAATTTTAGTCGTAGTTCCAATGCCAGAGGGAACCACGTGCTATTTGGCCACTTGTGGGCCACTATTGCTGCTTTCCCTTTGAAGGATCTCAGCTTGTCGAGGACCTTCAAAATGAGGTTGTGCGTAGGGAACAGATAAATACTGGACCATCTGTTCCAGTCTAGGGACATAGCGTCCACTGTCTCCGCTAGCGGATCCTCGTATGGGGACACATAATGATCTATTTTCTTGTTGTCTTTCGTCGCAAAGAGGTCTATCTGAAGCCCCGGGACATGACTCGAGATGAAGGAGAACAATCCTGAGTCAAGGGACCATTCTGACTTTATAGGTGTAAACCTGGATAGAGCGTCTGCTGTCACATTGCGGAACCCTTGAATGTGAACTGCTGACAAGTGCCATTTCTTCCTTTCCGCGAAATGGAATATGGCCAACATCATTTGGTTGATTTGAGGTGACCTCGATCCTTGTTGATTAAGGCATCTCACTATCACCTCGCTGTCTAGAGCCAGTCTTATGTGGGTCGAGTGGCGAGGAGATACTTTCTTTAGTGTCAGAAGTACTGCCATGGCTTCTAGAAAATTGATGTGAAATGTTTTCAAAAGATTGGACCAAGCTCCTTGGACTCTCTTCTGATGAGAGTGACCTCCCGAGCCTTCCTTTGAAGCGTGTGTGTGGATAGTCACTGACGGGGCAGGAGGTTGAAGAAGTATTGATTTCTTCAATTGCTTGGCATTGGACCAAGGCTTGAGAAGCGTTCGCAGTCGAGTCGGTAGTGGTCTTATTAGATCTCTTCGCGAGTTTGATGCGTATGTTCTCCAAGACTCCTGTTGCATCCTTCAGCTGTGCTCTTAGCACTGGATCTGTTATCGAAGCAAACTGTAGAGAGCCCAGCACTCTCTCCTGTTCGCGTCTTGATATCCGTTTGGATTTCAATAGTCTTTTGACAGATCCTGCTATTTCTTTCCTCTTCTTCCCAGGAATGGAAAGTCGATGTGACTCCAAATTCCAGTGGATTCCCAACCACTGAAATTTTTGAGCTAGAGAAAGTCGAGACGGTTTGATGTTGATCTTGAATCCCAGATGTTCCAGGAACTGGATCACTATCTTAGAAGCTTGCATGTATTCTGGATGCTGCCCATACCAGCCAGTCGTACAAGTAGGCTACTACTTGGACCCCCTTTAGGCGTAATTGATGGACGGCTGCGTTCGCGAGTTTCGTGAAAATCCTTGGGGCTATGTTTTGCCCGAAAGCCATGGGTCTGAAGGCGTAAAGTTTTCTATGTAACTTGAAGCCTATGTAGGAGGAGAGGTGACGATTAATTAGAACGTGCCAATAAGCGTCAGACAAGTCTATAGAGACAGCATATGCCCTTTTGGGCAGTAGGGTCCTTATGTGTTGAAGTGTGAGCATTCTGAACTTGTGGTTCACTATGAATTTGTTGAGTGGCGACAAGTCTAGAATGACTGAGTTTTTCTGAGTCCTTCTTTGGAACACAAAACAGCCTTCCTTGGAATTTGATGGACTTAACTTTCCGGATTACTCTTTTGTATAAGAGCTCTCGGACATATTCTTCCAGAACGTGGGTTGAGTGTTGGGAGAATTGAGGAAATTGAGGTGGAGGACTGCTCCAGCTCCAACCTAGTCCATTCTTTATTAGGCTGTGGGCACAGGGATCAAAGGTCCAGCGATCCCTAAATAGCTGTAGTCTCCCTCCTACTGGAAGTATCTCACTTCTGCTGTTGTGGACCTGAGGGCTTGCCTCCTTGACTGCGTCTTCCCCTGGACCCCCTTCCTCTTGAAGGGCGTCTAGAAGAATCTTTGGCTGTTCCTCTAGCTTTCGAACGAAAAGAAGAAGTCTGCCTTTAGAAAGCTGGGTTAAAAACTGGCGACTGTGTCGCCACTTGTTGAGGTACCAGCTGGTACGTGGTTGGCGGTTGTGCCACTATATGAGGCACTGCGGTCACAGGAAGTTGTTGTTGTTGTTGCTGTCGGTAGGGTTTAGCTGGCCGAGAGGATGGCCTAGGCCTTTTTGTCTTCTTCTTTGGTTGGGGACCCTCATCCGGAAAAAACTTTCTCCTAAGATCTACGCCCAACTTTTTGAGAAGGTTCCTATTCTCTGTGGTGGCCTTGTCTACTACCTCTTTAACCACTTCGTTGGGAAAGAGGTCTTTACCCCAGATACAAGAGGATATCAGTTTCCTCGGGTCGTGCCTCACCGCAGCCGAGGCGAACACGAACTCTCCACAGGCTCTCCTAGCTTTAACAAAGCTATAGAGATCCTTCGTAACTGTGGCCAGATGGGTTCTGGCCACTACCATGAGCATGTCCTATTTCTTGGGGTCACTTGCCATTGTTTCTAATGTCGTTTGCAACAACATCGATGCCGCAAGTCTTTCCTTCGTCTCTTGCTCTCTACGCAGTAAACATCGGACAGTTTTGGAAGTTCCTCACAAAACTGACGTTCAGCAATATCAGCTTCAAGCTTCCCGACTGAGAAGGTAAGGTGGACGTCCTTCCAGTCAATTTGGTCCAAGGGCAAGGTCAGAGATAACGGCTCGCACTCCTCCAAGGAGGGGCATGGTTTTCCTGCCTTCACCGCCTTTAAGGCTGCGTTATATCTCTTTTCCATGAAGGGAAAGGCTCTGGTTGGTGAGGCCACAAAGGAGAGAAGCTTCATACTCAAAGCTGACACCTTTGTGTTCATGAAGCCCCTCTCTTTCATGGATCCCAGTAGTAACACCTGTGCTTTTCTATGGTCAAGAACTATGACCTCCTTCGGCTCCGTCTCCTCCTTTGAGGCTGGCTACTTCCTTAGACGGACATAGCAGTCCGGATAAGATTCCTTGTTGGGCCAAAATTCCACTTCTTCCAGGGGAATTGCTCCCAACTTTTCTGATATCACGATCTTCCCGGTTGTCATTGGCATGGTGTCCGAGCACAAAAGAAGATCCTTCACGTTGAGTCGCTTCTGGGGCCCAGGTGATGCTGCAAGTCTACGTATATCCAGTTTCATTGCAGCTTCCTTCTCATCATTCTTTCTTTGAATTTATTGGATCACCTCAACAATAGAAGAAAGAGTGCTTCCCAGTTCATCTGGGATAGCAGACGATGTAGAGGGAACAGGTTCTGGGTCCGGAACCAATGTAACCGACACCTCGTCGATTTCTTCCTCTTCTACTTCAGGAGCCTGGGACAGCTCCTCCTCTTGACCTTCTCGTAGAAGGTCCTTCTCTGTAGAATCCGACACCTCCGACATCTTATCGTCCAATTGGATGTCTTGAAGGGCAGCCGAGACTTGAGAATCTACCGGATTCTGGGCAGTTGGCATCTCCGCCTGAGGCTGAGGAATGACTGCATCAGCCAATGCTTTAGGGAAAATGTAGGCCCTCATCTTCTCATTTGGAAGGTAGGGGCCTGAGGTGTTTTTCTGAAAACCTCTCACCCGGGTTCGTAACTTTTCCCTGGCAGCATCCCTTGACTCCGTCGACTTAGGGTTGTCAAAAGCCTCGGTAATCAGGTTAGAACATACAGTACAAACCTGAGGGTCCCAATACAGGAGATCACCTCTGGAAGCAGCGCATGCTGGTTGCCTCCTGCAAAACTGATGTCCACAGAAGTTCTTACTGTGGATATTGCAAAATACACTCCCGCACTTCGGAGGGTCCTTCTGAAAAGAGAAGAAAAATCCATGAGTATCAAGTGAAGGCTTTTAACTTATATTAAAACATGTAGCTTACACAGTAAAGCTATAAAAGAAAGAAGGAAAGATACCTATTTTATTTCCTGTCAGGCCAATTGCTGTACCCTCCCAAGAAATTAAAACTAAGGTTAATTCTATACTAGAATACCTTATGTAATTTCCTAATTGGAAATTTAAGGTGTAGCTCACGCCTTGAAATAAAGTTTTAATATACGGGATAGAATGAATACAAAAAGAACTCACTTTCTATATATTGTACAGTCTCAACAAAAGGCTGTACAAGATAACATTAAGTATGTTAAGAGAACTTTAGTGTTACAACAAACTGTGTACTGTAATTTTATTAATGTAGTGTGTACTATACTACAGATTTAGTATATAACTACTGTACATCAAATGCTGCTGTGCTGGCCAGCACGTTCCGGCACGTGCCGGCGTGTGCCAGCATGTGCCGGAGTGCGCCAGCACATGCCGGCCGGCATTTTCCCCTGTATAGTTCAAAGATATACTACCTTTAACTAATAGGCGACAGGTCACTGGTTCGCAAATGTGTGCCGGCAATCATTGCCGGCCGGCAGCTGAAAACACTAACATCCGGCTGCCGCCCGCTAATCGTAGTGGCCAGCAGATTTCGGGATGTGTTTTGACTGCAATACCCATGTCTGCTAAGAACCAGAGAACCTCCACCTAACAGCTGGCAGCCGGGGTAGGGGTACAAAACACTTGTAAGAGAAACAGTATGTATGTAAGGTTATAAGGCGGCCTTGCCATACGACCTTCCATCCAGAAAGAGTAAACATATGGAAGTTGAGAATATAGCATTCAGGCTTCCAAGAAATCCATAGCCTGCTGGCAGATATGGAAAGGAGACCAAGAGAGGTCTAGGGTTCACTCTGCAAAATAAAAAGGGGTCTTTGCCGGCCGGGACGTAATTGCCGGTCGGCAGAGAGCTGAGCCGGTCCTCCATCCTAACCTGCACTAGGTACGGAAGTAGGACTGCGGCCAAAAGAAAGAAAGAGAGGGGGGAAAGGGATAAGGGTCCTATAAACTTCGTTCTAGCTAGAGACACACTCAGCAGTTAGGGAAGCTCATCGTAACCTAGAGTTGTCTATTAGGGAGGAAGACTGGCAATACTTGCTATCCTCCTCCAAACCAGAACAAAGTTAGGTGTAGTTATTTCGCCAGGCAATGAAGAAAACTCCTTCTCCAGGCCGAGAAAAACAACACAAGACAGTTTGCTAGACCACTAGAGGAAGGAATCATCTCGTACAGAATCCTTCAGACATGGACTAGGAAAGCAAAGCTTCCTGTGTCTGCACCTAACCTAGCAAAGGAAACTCATTTTCTATGCTAGGAAGATGCAGACCACAGACTAGAAACTCTGATGTTCTGCCCCAACCCAAAAAACCAGTCACTCTGGTTATCCGGTCAGGACAAACATATCCTAGTATAGTTATACCTGAATATTATTTAGATAGAACCGCTAGGATTAAGCCTAAGGTTTACTCAGAGGGAGAGAGGGATTGAACTTAGTCTCCGGAGAAGAAAAGAACACTCGGGGATGTACGAAAGTATACTACTGTACCATAGGCTACTAGCCTAGATGCGGTGAGAATTTATAATCAAAATCACCGAAACTCTCTCGTATACAATCTTGGAAAGAAAATTCAACAATATCTTACATGTATAAAATATTTGCCTATAGCTTCAATAACATAACTCTTGGAAAAACTTATATCATGCATGAAAGTACTAGGGCCAGACGCCAAGGCTACTAAGCCTCGCGAAGGGCAAGATCGGTTACCTAAATCGCCAAACTAAAAACTAACGGCATCATATAAGCATTCCTAGAGGAGCTAGATAGCTAGATTATTAAAGCATAACAAACCGGGAACGTCGCTCTAGCTAACTAAATGACCCATATATAGCGAGCGACAACATCCAGGATGCCTCCGGTAGGCGACAGCTCTTATTAACGTTAGTATCACTTTTGATTTAATTCAAAATGACAAGAGCTTACATTCATACACAGTAAAGATAATACTCAACTTTCCAGAGGCAGAAGAGGACGGAGACGGCATCAAGAAGTTGAATTATATCCAAAATAACGAGAGAGCACAAGGGAAAACACCGAGTAGTAGAGCTACACGAAAAGGAATAAAGAGGGCACTACCGCCTTCATCAGATACACACTGGAAACGGAATAGGAGAGATGCCTTATGAGCGCCTCTCTTTTCATTCTCGTTTCAGATTCTTGTCACTGTAACCCCTCGAAGTGTTAATACTGTTCGGGGGGAAGATAGCTATGTGACGTGTCAAGAATACGTCCTCTGATATTATGCGATATCCCTGTGAGATTTATTTAGGGATATTCGCTCCAGGAGCTAGAATTCTGGATACCCTAAGGTAACATTCTCTGGGAATATCACTGTAGTCAAATATACCCTAGGAAGCTACCTTTTAGGAACTTCCATCAGGAAGAAATGGCCTGAGCCCAAAAAATACAATATTTACATAGATCATATTTGGTTCAATAAAAAAGAATGCCAGACTTAATTCAACTAAAAGATCATGCTTGCTTAATAAGTGGGTATTTAACAACTGTCCTTATTCACATAAGTAACCAAATAATGGAAAAAATAACAGAGGATGACAAAGCATTATGAATGTACTTTAAAAAACTACGAGGAGACTTTTGATGCTATTTAAACCTTAGCAATAATGAAAATCCCTTGAAAGCAAGGAATGGGTAAATCTTATTTCAGAACGCTTGTAGATGTCTTTACAGGTAGTATAACAATCATGAACCAATATAAATAAAGTGAAAAAATTTAAAAATAGCGACCTTATCTCACCTTCATTACTCACGGCCTTCCTGAAAAGAAGTTTTTGAAAATTTAGAGTGGGAAGAAGTAGGAGTTGATCTTAATAGGGAATACCTTAACAACCTAAGGTTTGCAGTTGGCCTCGTTCAGTTTTCTGAATTATGGGAAGGAGAGCTAAAGATGATAGATGATAGAAAATTATAATGCATTAGACTAATATAACGTTGAATTAAAATGCATAGAGACAACAAATAATTGTTATGGATGAACCTCCAGAAGTTGTTAGTAAATATACGTACTTACGACGCACTTTGAGTGTTTCCCCAGGACATAAGACCGAAATTAAAAGAAGGATAAGTAAAGGACGGAGAGCTTCTAGGAAAAAGAATGAGACTATAGAAAGTAAAATGCCAGTTTTTACTTATGCATGTAGCTTAGATGATAAGCCAGTTAAAATTAAAGAACCATTAAAAAGATAATGATGACATTAACTATAGGAGACAGATAAAGAGCAACATGGATACGAGAGTAAAGTAGAGAATATTCTAACAGAATATGAGAAAAAGAAATGGACACGAGAAGTAGCAATAATATATGAACCTTAAGAATAACATAGTGGTTCCTAATAAGCAAGGGAAGGAAGAAAAGACGATGGATTGACGGAATTGAATAATTTCGTCCAATCTGACCAGAAAGACCATAAACAGACGCAATAGAAAGGCATGTCTAAGGCCTTTGCTCTGCATTGACTCTATTCAGCTGTATATATATATATATATATATATATATATATATATATATATATATATATATATATATATATATATATATATATATATATATATATATATATATATATATATATATATATATATATATATATATATATATATTAACAGATATAATCATATTTATGCAGGAGAAGGTTCTACCACAACTGTCATTTACCTGACAACTTAAGATAAGTAAATTTATTGATAATTTTAGATATGTTAGACTAGATTAAAAGAGGCTATGGCTTAGATTAAAAATTTGCCCTTTTAGTAAAGGAATTAAAATGGATTCAACAATATTCCTTTGGGTATATTATTAAACAAGGATGATTCTATTCGTCTAAGACCAGCTAATTCTGGAACTCCCAATAATAATCATGTAATATTCTTACTTTTGAAGAAGGTATCACATCCTTGTGAGTGTTTTATAGGAAGGCTACTCCTCAAAATGTAGTGAGTAACCCTTGAATAGGGTTTGAATATAGTGACTTTTTTTATTTGAGTTTTTTCGGTGTATTGAACTATTTATATCCCTATTATAAGTGAACACGGTCGAAAGTAACTGGCATTCCCGAATCCTCGTTGGGTTTGGGAGACAATACCGCCATCTATTGAGGAAAAATTAAATGTCAGGAAAATGGGGATGTTTTCAGCACCGCTGAGGAGGACGGACTCCTTTGGATTATAATTTACGGTTTATCCAACTATGGAAATAGTTAGTGATGCCCTTTTTAATAGCATGGGACTCGCCTTGGTTGAAGTGATATACGTGCTGTCAGTGAGTAGAAATAGAGTAATAGTAAAAGTGGTACCTAGCGTATTTAAGAAACTGATGGAGAGATAAGAAGACATGGAATTCAGTTTAGACAAGAGTGGTACTGTTCAAGTTAGGAATCCAAGTTTATCTATAACCTACGTATCAATAAGGAATGCACTATTCGAAATGCCAGATGGGTTTTTAACTTTAGATTTGTCAATATTTGGAAAAGTTGAGAATGTAAGAAAAAAAAAAGGTTTTCATATGGCCCCTTTAAAGGATTATTAACAGGTGTTCGGACGGCTGCAATGCGGTTAAAGGAAAATATCCCTTCTTCCATTACAACCCATGGTTATGATATGTCCTTTATCTATAATGGACAACTACGTACATGCTAGGCTATAGATGTGGAGCAAAAGGACACATGATAAAGGATTGTGAGTATGAAATGAGTAGACCCATATCAAATGAAGAAGAATTCCCAGAAATCAACCTAAATAGGAGAAAGACCGGAAATGAGGAGGAGAAGGAAAAAAGATCCAGGAACATGAACATATTGTAGAAGTAGAAATTGGAGATGAAGGGGAACATGTCGAAAATACCCAATCCGCTCTTCCAGTTGTAGAAGAAAGGCAGGGAATACCAAACGAGAAGATCGAAAAGCCTGTTAATGACAACTGCGACGATGTCACCGGAGAGTATTTTCAGTGTGAAGGAACTATTAAATCACAGGAGATTGGTACATGTGAAGTGAAAACTACATTAGTGCAATAGATAATAGATGAAGACGATAAAGTAAATGCAATAAATCTAGGAAATGATGTAGATAATATAAATGAGAGAGACAATGAGGAGGAATATGCGAATGTTAATAAGTGTCAAAATACTACCGAGGAATGTGGCATTGTAAGCGAGGAAAGTGAAATCGCTCTTTTAGAATTAGATGAAATTCGGGTTCTACCCAATGTTGTTAAGGAAAGTGGGACTTGGCATATTAAACAGGGTGTTGGCAATGAATTACGAATAACTCTTAAAAAGGATAAGGCAATGGACACGACAAATGTTGATGTTTCGGATGAAAGTGATTCCTTCGACAACATGTATAGAAATCGTTCTAAGAAACCAAAGCATTGTTAAACTTTTTGTTTCTATGTTCATATTTTCCCCTACAATACTTTGAAATTCAATATATACATGTTAAATGTAAATGTAAATTGATTGAATAATGTAAATAAGAAGATGAAGTTAATTAAATTCATGTTTTTGTATAAACTTGATATCATTTTTATTCAAGAGCACAATATCAGAGATAGAAGTAAATTTGAATACCTAGAAAAGTATCGTCAGATTCTCATAAAATATTCTCAAAATCTTAAAGGAGGTTTAGCTATACTTCTTAATAATACATCCAATGTGGAAATTTTGAATTCAGAAATTGATGTGAATGGTTTTGTTTTAAGTGCGGTATGTAGTTTCATTCAAATGATCGAAATCAACTTTTGAATGTATATGCTCCCTCAGGCAGTGATAAAAAACGAGAAAGAGAAAAATTGTTTGGTAGTGATATTTTATATTTCTTAAGAAACTATATTAGTTATATAATAATGGATGGAGATTTCAATAGCATTACAAGCATGAGAGATTGCTCAAATCCTGAAAATGATCTTCTGTCAAAATCGCTTTTGGACCTATAATTTTTTTTTAAATTGAAGGATGCTTTGTTTATCATAAATCACCAAACTGAATATACTTTTCTGAGAGAAAATTATGGTTCTAGACTGGATAGGCTTTATGTCAAAGACTTCCAAAATAATATCTCTAACATTCATATAGTACCTTTGAGTTAGTCAGATCGCTGTGCTGTAAAATTATCCCTAAGATTAGAAAACATTGTAAAAATAGGGAAGGGATACGGGAAATTGAACTGTAGTATACTTGAAAATTATATTACCGCAGATAATTTTGCTATATGCTGGGAATTTATTCGAAGAAAGAAATGTAATTTTGACAATATGATTTTGCGGTTAGAATTTGCAAAAAATTAACTCAAGAAATTCTTCATGAAATGCTCAAAACAAGTAAATAAGCAAAAATATGGTCTGTTAAATCTTCTAAATTATCAGTTTATATATATATATATATATATATATATATATATATATATATATATATATATATATATATATATATATATATATATATATATATATATATGCGTGTATATATATATATATATATATATATATATATATATATATATATATATATATATATATATGTGTGTGTGTGTGTGTGTATTATATATATATATATATATATATATATATATATATATATATATATATATATATATATATATATATTTATATATATATATATATATATATATATATATATATATATATATATATATATATATATATATATATACATATATATATATATATACATATATATATATATATATATATATATATATATATATATATATATATATATATATATATATGTATATATATATATATATATATATATATATATATATATATATATATATATATATATATATATATACAGAGAAGGACTGATGCTGGCTTTATTGATTTGAAGATTTCGATAATTATTGGGATTCCAATTAACTCACGAAATTGTCAAGATTGTTAGGATAAAACAGTCTAGGTCTTCATTTTTTTTAGGTAGAAGAAAAAAGCTACGTTTAGTCATTTAATTTACAAGAAAAAACACCTGCAACACCGTTTCCTCGTTTAGTCTTAGAAGCCAAAAGATATTTCTTCTTTTTCATTAGAATAAAATTGCGTATCAACACGAAATTGATTGTCAAGGCACAAAGATTTACATGGAAGAGGAAAAATAACTTTTTCGTTTGTCTTAGCACAGTTAATGTTGAAATTAACCAAATGCAATACTATACGATGAGCACCCAAGCACCTTTCCGTCAATCTAGGACCAGGGAGGGGAGGTATACCACATTATTATTATTATTATTATTATTATTATTATTATTATTATTATTATTATTATTATTATTATTATTATCATTACTTGCTAGGCTACAGCCCTAGTTGGAAAAGCAGAATGCTATAAGCCCATACGCCCCAAAAGTGAAAATAGCCCAGTGAAGAAAAGAAACAAGGAAAGATATAATATTTTAAGAACAATAACAACATTGAAATATTTTTATATAAACTATAAAAACTTTAAGAATATAAGAGAAAGAAAAATATGACATAATAGTTTGCCCGAGGGTACCCTCAAGCAGGAGATCTCTAACCCAAGGCAGTGGAAGACCATAGTACAGACGGTATGGTCATACCCAAAACTAGAGAACAATGGTTTGATTTTGGACTCTCCTTCTCATAGAAGAGCTGTTCACCATAGCTAAAGAGTCGCTTTTATCATTACCAAGAGGAAAGTAGCCACTGAACCATTACAGTCCAGTAGTTAGCCCCTTGAGGGAAGAAGAATTGTTTGGTAATCTTAGTGCCGTCAGGTGTATGAGGATAAAGGACAATATGTAAAGAAAAGGCCAGACTATTTGGTGTATCGTTAGCATAGGGAAAGTGAACCGTAGCCAGAGAGAAGGAACCAATGTAGCACTGTCTGGACAGTCAAAGGACCCCACAACTCTTTAGCGTTAGTATTTTAACCGTTGGCTGGTGCCCCAGCCATCTTACTACCTACTACGGGTTTCATAAATGCTGTAACAGTTTTGCTTGTTTTCTAATCACTCTTCCTTGAACTGTTAATATACCATCTTCATTAACCTAATTTCTCATGTCTAATTTTGTTTGGATTTTTGTGACGTTCTTGCTCGCCAGCCTTGGTATTTAAGCTTGATGCCTGTATAATAAAGCTTAGTTACATTCACCTAGCATCTCAGTTTCAACCTAACTGCTCACTTGCACATTGATGAACAGTGTGGAGTGTCAAATCCCTCCCACCTTCCCCCTCACTGCTGTCCTGTACTGTTCGGCACATGTAGCCTCAATGTAACTGCCACCCTTTGCCAGCGGAGAGGCGTTCGCTTGGTTACAGCGTGCTAAAGTTCAGTTTCACATCAACAGCATGACTTTGTTAAGCACCAAAGCAGACTACGTTCTCACATTGATCCCCAAGGACACTTTCCCAGAAATCTTCAATTTGCTGTGTGACGAAGGAGACAACCAAATAGTGTATGATGCTCTAGGAAAATACCTCCTGGTGCAGTATTTGCTATCGCCAGCCATACGTACAGCCAAACTTTGCAGCTCTCACAACAACCATTGAGGGTACCACAAGACGCCATTCGCCCTCAGGGAAATGTCGCGTATTGCTCGCCTGCAACCTGCTGAACACAACTCTCCTCGATATGTGAACCATTTCATGCCCTTTGGGTAGGACGCTTACTCGAACCTATATGTTTTTCCATAACTAAGGTCACAATTTGGAAAACGAAGGACCTGGTGACCAAAGTTGACGCCCTTATTGACAGCCACTTCACCACCTTGAAGACATCCATCAATGGCTACACCCTGACGAACAGGACAACTATTCAACATCATCTGAAACTGATGGGAATGCGGTAGGACACAGATGGCCACCCCGTGACATGCCAGAGTGGCGAAATAACCGCCCATCACCCACCACTTGCTCACGCCCCAACCAACGACCTCTAGAGCCACATACCTACGCCCATCAGTCGCAGTTATGCTACTACCCATTCAAATTAGGGTCTGCTGAAAAGAAATATTTGAACTGCTGTAGGTGGCCAAGAAAATTGTAAGTAGGGCATGCCGTTCTCTTGTGCCAAGGCCACCATACCAGGACATGGTGTAGTCTGTCTATATCTGCCAGCTTACGCCTGATAGCTGCCAACGGATCTGTTTTAAGAACCTCACATTATCGTTTGGAAATGTCAAATATCACTGGAAGGTTTTCGTTGCTGACGTCGCATCGGTAATCCTCGGTTTGGATTTCCTCTAACATTGCCAACTTCTAGTTGATGTCGCTCACGATGGAGTGCAAAAATACCAAAAGTTTAAGTTCTCATGTTTTAGTTAGAATAATAATAATAATAATAATAATAAAAATCTAACATATTTTGATGTTTTCAATGGCAGGCAACATTAACGTTTCATTGTTCAACTTTATATATTCGATTGCCTTCTGTTTAACACAATGGTCAAAATGTATGTAATTTTTCCTGGAAGTTCTCAATGTGTCCTTTGCTGCGTAAACCAAAATTATTGATAGAATTTAAATTTTATAGCATATTAGCTGCTTCTTAGTTCTGTAAGAAAGAAATAACTGTTCTCAGTAAGGATTCATATTTATATAAAGGTTAATAATATCACAAGTGCACGAAAACTATTATTTAGATGTTGATTATCTCAGAATTCAATAAGAAAAGTTACCAGTAACTTGGCAAATCAAGACTTAAAGCCTAAAAATCAAATACACCTCCCAGAGTTAGAACAGATTTTTTTCGAGATTTCATTAATCTGTATTTTTAGATTCTTACGACTTTGTCCTTTCCTGGTTCTTTCACGTTACGTAGAAGACAAAAAAAAAAAAAAAAAAAAAAAAAAAAAAAAAAAAAAAAAAAAAAAAAGTTATTTGAAGAAGTGTTTGTTTCCATGTAGCATATACTTGATATTCATCCTTTCGTTTTTTATTATTCCCATTAGTTTCAAAATGCTGTCATATTTTTTTTTTTTTTTTTTTTTTTGCTGGTTTTACAATTATTGCGTTTTTCTTCTGAAGTAATTAATTGTTCACATCAATATACACTATAGCGGCCTCTTTTATATGACAAAGAGAGAGAGAGAGAGAGAGAGAGAGAGAGAGAGAGAGAGAGAGAGAGAGAGAGAGAGAGAGAGAGAGAGAGAGAGAGAGAGAGAGAGAGAAAAAGGGATAAAAATACCATCGCCAATGTAGGAAACTATTTTCTAGAACAGATCTTTTTCAGATAATCTGAATATGTGTAGGATGACTTAATTTCCAAATACCGAGTATTTTTCTTCAAAGAACCTCATTTGATGAAACAATTCATGCCTGCGTTTGTATCCTATTACACACCAACACAAATTAAATCATCGATGCCGTATCACAAACGCTGTGATATGGAACAATGAACGGGTTTAGACCTTTTAGAAATTTTATTTTGCCATAACATGTGATATCCCATTCTGTTGTCATATATTAAACACTGACTATTAACAAGTCTTGAATAGCTAAAACTCTTGTATTCAATTTGCATATTGACGGCATCCCTTCCATCTCTATTGCAAATCCCTTCCCGGATAGTATAACAAAGTCCACCATTTTCTTTTTTTAATCGTGAATCTCAATATCTCGTTTATCATTTTATACTACTGCTAGGTCATGTTGCAAGATTTTATTAAATTCTTCTTAATGACAAACTCTCAGAGGACCTATCCTATAGCGACTGGTCACAATGAAACAGGTGATCATTTGCGAAAAATACTCATAATATAAGTTAGTATGGTACTTCATTAAAAAAAAAAAAAAAAAAATCATATTAATCAAAAAGATATTTTTTTTTTTTGTCAAACAAAAACATGGTCTTCTAAAAGTATGTATTTAAGAATAATGTGAAGAAAAATAATGTAAAAACTAAACTTGAAATTCTTAATTTCTTGTAAATAGTAAAAACTGTTTGTATTAAGTGAAATTAGCAAAAGTTTAAGATGAATCGATACTTTCTACACATAACAGAAATAATAGCAGAGATGAAGATAAATCCACTTTTTTTAATAATACCAACAATAGCACAAATAACACAAGTAAATGATAGATTTCCTTCACATAACAGTCCTAGTGACACGTAGAGGAGTACACTATTTCCCTTTACCCGATGGAAAGAGTAACATGTGCATTCATCAAGGGACATTTTTTTCTCACACAAATTGCATTGTACCTATTCTATTACAGGGTTCGCTAGATGAGTATGGATCTTCCTTCTCTGACTAGCCATTTTTCATCATCAGAATGAAATCAATTCTAAATATCTAGTTCACT
>NW_027171798.1:62500-77500 GCF_036898095.1 Palaemon carinicauda | reverse complement strand
GACGAAGAGAATAAATGTTCTAATTCCAGATTATTCTATTAGAGTATTTTAAAACTAGATTAATATAAATACTCTTAGTATCATCTTATAGCTATATACGGACTTATGTAGGTATTAAAAGCATATGTGACCAGACCAGAACCATAAACCAGCAGATGATAACTGACAACTTTGATATACGAAGGATACGGATTTCTGTAAACAACTCTACGCATTTTATTGTTTAATTCTCGTTTGTTTTTTCCAAAACATTGAAAAGTTTCCTCTATAAAGGCTATTTACTAAGAATATCAAGAAGTAAACGTAGCGGTGACAATTTTGGCGATTGCCCTATTAGTTTGCTAACATTAAACTAAATATGCAACATATCATAAATTCATTTCACAAAGGAATTTTAGTCCCCCAATTCCAAATAAAATTGGTAATAATTTAAATATCAGAGGGTGATTATATGTCATAGAAAATACTGTAACTCTTTATGGAATTTTATTCTTGTGGAAGCATAATGAATTACTAATCAAATTTTATCTCATAGTAATTGGTTCACTATGAAAGAATGAAATAAATAGACCTCTATATCTATTATTACAAATAGCTTTTTATACCACCAAAACTGATTGTTAATAAGGTAATTAAAACGAGGTCATCTTATCGGTAGCTCATAAATCCTGGATATTCTCTCACGGTGGTATATTTTGGTCGTTACTGTTGTTTACATAGCCTCATACTATTCTTTTTAAATAATACATTCCTTCCTATCTTTCTTGTGCATGAACATATATTGAAAGTTTGTGTAAATTTTCTTGAAAAATTTGTCTGGTGTAAAATGTTATTCTTGGAATAATCTTTATATAATTTATAAATTATATAAATACAGAAGAAATTTCGAAACCGGTAAACTAATCATAATCACCATAAATATTCTCGAATAAGTTACCTATGTTCTCTAAAATAGCGATTATAATAATTACAATAATATTTAAAAAAAAAAACATTCATTATAGATGCTTTCATGCGTTATTAAACGTACTTTGTCAAAGATAAATATGTAAGAAAACAAATACATCACAGAAGATTTTTAGTTCTTAGGACCAGAGTTATTTAAATTAGACATAAAATACAGCATATTTCAGCAATTAAAAAAAATGAAAAAAATAAATTTACTGTAGGATAGCTTCACTGACATCTGCATTGCAGATTATGAGTTAAGACAATAGACTTATGATTTCACAAATATGTATTCCTTTATAAAATATAAAATATATATGAGAAAAATCATCTGGGTTCATGTTTTCCATAGCTCGAGGATATTGAGAAAGAGATGACAATATAGGAAGCCACCAACATCAACAAACAGGTTGATAGAAATGTCAGCTGGTATGAAGAGCTATCAGAGAGAGAGAGCGAGAGAGAGAGAGAGAGAGAGAGAGAGAGAGAGAGAGAGAGAGAGAGAGAGACAGAGAGAGAGGGGAGAGAGAGAGAGAGAGAGAGAGAGAGAGAGAGAGAGAGAGAGAGAGAGAGAGAGATATTGTCAGCTGAAGTATCTCACAACCCTACTAACATTTATTATCAGTTTTATCAGGCCACGTCGACACAATTATTTTTTCTATTTAATTGTATTTCCCTAACGTTTTTTCAATTTATCACCCAGTGCAATAAATTTCTCGTTATGAATTCTTTTTTTTTTTTTTTTAATCTTTGATTAGGAAAAACAATATTTGTGACTTAACAATTTCATTATGCTCACTTTCCCTCATTTATACATGCTAACTATAATCAGCTCTTCTCCTCTTACATAGTTTTCCATCACCCAACGTCCATGTAATTCTAAAAGGAAAAAAGTTTCATATCACTCTTCATATCATCATCAAAACAATTCTCCTATAATCGCTGCTAATCTTCGCTCAGAAAAAAAATAGCTATTCATATTGACCTCTCAAAAATAGTTATCCACTAAATTGTAACTGTCAGGAAAGGGTACCTTCTCAATATGTAACTGTCAGGAAGGGCTGAATCTCAATATGTAACTGTCAGGAAGGGTAACCCTCTCAATATGTAAATGTCAGGAAGGGCTACTTCTCAATATGAAACTATCAGGAATGGCTAACTTCTCGATATGTAACTGTCAGGAAGGGCTAATTCTAAAATAGGAAACTATCAGGAAGGGTTACCGTCTCAATATGCAAATGTCAGGAAGGGCTACTTCTCAATATGAAACTATCAGGAATGGCTAACATCTCGATATGTAACTGTCAGGAATGGCTAACTTTTCAGTATGTAACTGTCAGGAAGAGTTACCTTCGAAATATGAAACTTTCAGGAAGGGCTATATTCTCAATATGTAACTGTCAGGAATGGCTACCATCTTGATATGTAACTGTCAGGAAGGGTTACCTTCTCAATATGTAACTGTCAGGAAGGGCTACCTTCTTAATATGTAACCGTCAGGAAGGGCTACCTTCTTAATATGTAACTGTCAGGAAGGGTTATCTTCTCAATATGTAACTGTCAGGAAGGGTTACCTTCTCAATATGTAACTGTTCGGAAGGGTTACCTTCTCAATATGTAACTGTCAGGAAGGGTTACCCTCTTAATGTGTAACTGTCAGGAGGGGCTACTTCTCAGCATGTAACTGTCAGGAAGGGTCACCTTCTCAATATGTAACTGTCAGGAAGGGTTACCTTCTCAATATGTAACTGTCAGGAAGGGCTACTTCTCAGTAGGTAACTGTCAGGAAGGGTCACCTTCTCATTATATAAATGTCAGGAAGGGTTACCTTCTCAATATGTAACTATCAGGAAGGGTTACCTTCTCAATATGTAACTATCAGGAAGAGTTACCTTCTTAATATGTAACTGTCAGGAATGGTTACCTTCTTAATATGTAACTGTCAGGAAGGGTTACCTTCTAAATATTTAACTGTCAGGAAGGGCTATAATCTCAATATGTAACTGTCTGGAATTACCCTCTCAATATGTAACTGTCAGGAGGGGCTGCCTCTCTGTATGTAACTGTCAGGATGGATTACCTTCTCAATATGTAACTTTCAGGACGGGCTACCTTTTCTATATGTAACTATCAGGAAGGGTTACCTTCTCAATATGTAACTGTCAGGAAGCATTACCTTCTAAATATGTAACTAGAGGGAAGGGTTACCTTCTCAGTATGTAGGCCAACTACCAGGAAGAATTACCCTCTCAATATGTAAGTGTCAGGAAGGGTTACCTTACTAATATATAACTGTCAGGAAGGTCTACCTTCTCAATATGTAACTGGCAGGAAGGGCTACCTCTTAATATATAACTATCAGGAAGGATTACCTTCTCAATATGTAATTCTCAGGAAGGATTACCCTCTTAATATATAACTCTCGGGAAGGAATACTCTCACAATACATAACTGTCAGGAACGGTTACCTTCTATAAGGTAACTCTCAGAATGGGTTATCTATTCGTAGGGAAATATCGAAAAGGGTCACATAGTTGTTCGTGCATTAATCACCTCCGTTTGAAAATTTTTATTTTGGGTTTCCTTTTTCTGGTTCAGTTAAAAAGATGTTTATTTATTTGTGACGACTCTCACAAAATCATCTTTTTTGATTGCAATGATGTTTTGGAATTTCTTTTCAATCAGAAACGTAGGCAAATCTTCATAAAAGTTAAACTTCAATAAAGATTACTTTAACCGATAGATAGCGCTTCAGTGATTTTCATAGGCAATGTCAACAACTTTGAAGGAAATGAAAACACTCAAAGGAGACATCGAATTTAGAACAATATATCTTAATTGGATTTAGAATACTATAAAATGATCAAGATATCTTTTTATTACAATAACATGAAAATGCTATCTGATGTCTAAACTGATTAGTTAAGTAGGGAAAACGATAAAATATAGAAATTAATCTTGTTGAAGCCTATTTTCATACATGTTAACAGAAAAGCCACTTTTACATAGGAATTAATGCCAAAATATCTTAGAAATAGTGAAGAAAAAGCTAATATATTTTAAAGTGTAATATAAAAAATTTCAGTATCCTTGAATATTTCATTTACACACTTACGTACAAACACATACATACTCTTACACACATATGCACAAACGAAAATCACTCATATATATATATATATATATATATATATATATATATATATATATATATATATATATATATATATATATATATATATATATATATATATATATATATATATATATATATATATATATATATATATATATATATATAGATTAACGTAACTTTTGCTTTAATCTTTGTCAGCCTTGTTTCTGCATTTTTTGCTTTATGTAAGATTGATTTTTTTTTCTGTTGAAATGCTATTTTAACCTCATCCCCGCTTATTTAAAGATTTATAAGTGCCTAGTTTAACGCTTTGTTTCTGTTCTGTGTTTTTCGAGTCCTTGGTGAGAAGAGACACCTGAGTTTACTTTTGAGGAACTCGATTGCAAAAGTGAACAGTCCGAGCTCAAGATTTCCAGGACCTACTTCAGCAGCTGGCTTGTGTAAGCTTTTACAAGGATTGCAACGCCAACTTTTGACGCCTTTTAGCAGGTGCATTTCTGCCACCTGCAGTGTTTTGCAGTTGCTGTGTGTTCTCTTCTGCAGTCCGGAGAGCCGACGTAGAAATCCCGGCTTTTAGGTGGACTCGGGAGAGACAACCCCTTCGACACATCCTTGCCATGGTCAGCTGCAGGAGCCTTGGAGCTCGTGGTGTCAAGTAGGGAGACTGTTGCCAGGTAGGAAAGACAATTTACCTTTTTTTTGGATTGGGACTACATTTCCCTACCTTTAATGAGGATTCCTGCAGAGCTGCACTCCCTACATTAGCAGAGTGAAGTGGAGTCGATACCTTGTTTGGAGCTATGGGTGCTTTTCTCCAGCCCCAAAGAGTGTGAGGATTCATATGTTATATATTTATTTTTGTTTCTTTATAATTATTTAACTGTAAGTGTCTTTTTCGTGGAGAGTGTAGTGATAAACATTTAAATATTAGACTCTCTCGTTGAGAGTGTGGTGTCACCAGTTGGTGAATTTGGTTAGTTATTATTTGTTAATATTAGGCCCTGTCTTGGTGTGTGCCGTTTCAACCATTAATGTTCATGATGTTAGATGTTAACTATTAATTGTTATTTGTTAAGTGTTAGTTATTACTGATTAGTTGTTAAATTGTTAGGAAGTCACAAGGTTGACTTTTCTAAAAAATTTTGTTAACAAGTATTGTTAAGTTTTCCCAAGTGTTTTCGTTTGTACTGACCGAGTTTTATGCTGAATATTGTTTTCATCACCGACCTCTCTTATTGTGCAATAAGAACTTCCACCACGCCCTGACCAGGGTCGCAACATATTTGGCAACCGTGACAAGATAGAGAGCTCAGGGTATCCAGTTTTTTGGTCGGTGGAGTGACACTCGGGTGGACTCTTCAATATTTATTTTTTATGTTTTAGTATTGCCTTTCTGTCCCTGATTTTTTTTTCTTGTTTTACAAAATGGAGGGATTTGTTTTTGATCCAGCTGAGTTTTTTGGGTCAGCTGATTGCCTAAAGTATTTGCCCCTGCTAAGTAAGAAACAATTATTTGAGTGTGCTATGTGGTTGGGTGTTCCGTGGAAGACAGCGGACACCAGAACAGAGATGTTGGTTTTGGTTAGGGATAAAATAAAAGAGGAGTTAGCTAGAGCTGAACTTTAAGGTAATGAAAACGAGGTAATAGGTGATAGTAAGGAGAATTCGAGTGAGTGTTTTGAAGAGGACAAAGTAAGTATGAGGGCTGGCCTAACTCTATTCGAAGATCTTCCTGTCGTAGGTACCATTTATGAGGGTCCAGCAAATATTACCCAGGTTCTGGGTAATGTGTCCTCTAATCCGTTTTTGGCACCCCCCCCCCCCCCCCCGTATTCTGTACCTGTCAAATCTCTGGCCCCTGTTAATGCGTTGGGTGATTCGAAGGAGGAGAAGGAATACAATCTTATTTGTAAGCATATATAGTCGCACAAAATGGAGTTGGAGGAGAACGAGCAGGTAAGGCGTCATGAGTAGGAGATGGTGAAATTAAATATAGAGATGGCTAGGTTGCAGGGGGCCAATTTGATAAGTTCTCCTCAAAAATACCTAACAAGATTGGTTCAATATAGGTGCTGCGCTAAAATTGGTGCCGGTGTATGACGAAAAGGATGTTCCTGAGTTCTACAAGGCATTTGATCTTGTGGCCTCTCGATTGCCCTGGCCCACAGAAATGTGGACTGTATTAATACAGTGTAGGTTAGTGGGCAAGGCAATGCGGGTGTATAATGCCTTGGAGGAGGGAATAGCTCGGGATTACCAAAAGGTAAAAGCTTTAATTTTAAAGTCCTACGACTTGGTCCCTTAGGACTACCGCCTCCGATTTCGCAACTATACGAAAAATCCTGCGCAGTCTTTCATGGAGTTTTCAGGCATCAAGGAGAAACAGTTCGACGACTGGCTGAAAAGTTGAGTCAGATGGTCACTTTCGCTGCGTTACGTGAACTCTTGTTCCGTAAGGAGTTTATGATGGCCTGTATAAGGGACTTGAGAGTTCACCTGGAGGAGGTAAAGAGTGTGAAATTGAGTGGTGCCACTCAGTTAGCGGATGAATTTGTATTGACTCACCAGTCAGGTAGCAGTAGTTTTGATTATAAAACCTTAAATAAACAAATATCTTGTCCTCTTAATAGTGGTAAGAGAGGGGAAACGTCCTGGTCGACTCCCCGTATCCCTAACAATGGTAATATTGATTTAAATTCTTTTTCAGGTGATAGGGATGTATGTAGAGTACAGGGAGATCCTCCTCCCCCTAAAACTTTTGCTAATAAAGACCTCCCAGGTGGGGGAAATAACAGGTTTAATGGGAATAGAAGCTCAGGCCGTAAAAGAAGCTGATTTTGGTGCAACAAGCCCGGGCATTTCCAATATCAGTGTAATGCTCGTAGGATGTACCTACAGCGCAATAATCTAAGTCCTGTAGCCTTGGTTAATGATAAGTCTGAGGTTAGTAGCAGTAGTCCTGTAGACAGACCTGTAGTAGATAGTAGTTTAGTAAATAGTAGTTTAGTAAATAGTAGTAAGCTTAATGTTCCTAATCCCCAATCATTACTCAAGTACGACAAATATATGTGGCCTAGAAAATTTATTTTTGAATCTTGTGTTGTCCAGGTAAAGTTTTTTAGGGACACTGGTTCTGACAGGTCATTTGTCTTGAAAAGGTCTCTAAATGATTTTGAAAAATATACTGGAAATTTTATATTGTTAGGAGGTATTCCATATTCAGGTGTGTACGCTTCTTTGGTTAATATCCGCATGTCTTTTCCAGGATATGATCGCATCACTGAGTTGGCTGTGGTGGATAGTCTACCTATTCCAGGTATTGATGGTATCCAGGGAAATGATGTGCTGGATAGTGAAGGACAGGAGCTGTTCCCTATATTATGAGTAAATGCTAGTCCTGTGGCTGTAATGACTCGGTCCACAGCAAAAGCTGCTAATTTACTTGATGTGGATAGCGATGATGACTCAATGTTAAGTAGTGTAGAGTTAGATGTTTTAAGGCCCGGGCCAGTAGAGAGTAGTTGTAATGATATAGTTAATATGAGACTTGATTTGGACAGAGCTCCTTTTATAAAAGCTCTAAAGGATGAATTTAATTTTAATTTGAGTGATGTTGTTGATCTGACTAAACCTAGGTTTGGAGTTTTAAAGGGATTATTATATAGGTTTAGTCGTCCCACATCTGATAATTTGAATAAAACTGGTCGGGTGGAACAGATTGTGGTACCTTCTCAATTTAGAGATTCTGTTTTGGAGTTAGCTCATACTAATTTTTTTTTCAAGTCTTTTGTGTGTGTGAAAAATTTTTCATAGTCTGGCTAGGTATTTTTAGTGGCCTGGAATTAAATTAAGTGTGAAGCAGTTTAACAGAGAGTGTGAGGCTTGTCAGGTTATGGGTAAACCAAATCAGGGGATCCCTAAAGCCCTGTTGCATCCCATACCTGCTATAGGTGATCAATTTTCTTAGTTAATAATTGATGTGGTAGATCCCTTACCCAAAACTATGACAGGCTACGTATATTTACCAACTATCATGATTAGAGCCTCCCGCTTTCTTGAAGCTAACCTATGAGGCGTATTACTTCCAAAGCTGTCTTTCAAAAATTAATGGATTTCTTTTCCAGGTATGGAACTTTCCAGGACGAACTTCACGAGTAAGCTATTTAGGGGTAAGTGGGATGAACTGGCCATTCAGCACATTACCAGCATACCTTATCACCCGGAGAGTCTAGGAGTGGTGGAAAGGTTCCACCAAACCCTCAAGTCTGTTCTGAAGAAACATTGTTATGATCATGATTTTGACTGGGACAAAGCCCTCCCTTTTTCCATCTTTGCTATCAGGAATCACCCTAACTCTTCCACTGGTGTAGCTCCTTTCGAGTTGGTATTTGGGCACAAAGTCTGTGGACCGTTGAAAATTTTGTTTTTGAAAAGCTCAAATCTAACCTGCAGGAGGAAATAAATGTAAAAGGGTTTGTGGAAGACTTGAAGGGAAGAATGTATAGTGCCTGGTAGTTTGCCAGGGAAAATCTGGAACGGTCCTAGTCAGTAATGAAGAAAAACTTTGACAAAAAGATAAAGGTACGGTTATATGAACCTGGGGAGTTGGTTTTTGTGCTGAGTATGTACCTAGATAATTTTCTCGAGCCATGATATAAGGGCCCTTGGAAGGTTTTGAGGAAACTGTCAGTGGTCAACTATGAAATTGAAGCTCCCAGTTTAAGCCATAAATGTAGAATATTTCATGTTAATCATCTGAAACCTTATATTGGTAAGCAAGATGATCCACTAGTGATAGTGTCCGAGCCGGTGTCTGTGGTATTGGATGTGCCTCCCGAGGACTCTGACGAGTTAGGGTGTCAGTTTCCTTTGGATGCATTGGGTTAAAATATGCAAAATTTTGGGATGTTAGAAAGGTTAGATCATTTAGATGTTAACATACGGGAAGATGTACTTAATTTAATTTATTCCTTTTCAGATCTTTTTCAGGATGCTCCAGGTAGGACAAATATTTTAAGTCGTAACGTTGATATAGGTGATGCTTCCCCTGTGAAGCAGAGTCCTTACCGGCTGAACCCAGTCAAGTGGTATTTGGTCAGTAAGGAGATGGAGTATATGTTGAAACATAACCTTATTCAACCATCAGTAAGTCCCTGGAGTTCTCCTATTGTACTAGTAAATAGAGCAGTTGGTATGTTTCCCATTTGTTTGGACTACCGTAAAGTGAACGCCAATACGAAGAATTATTCTTTTCCTCTCCCTCGTATTGATAATTTTCTGGATCGGATTGGTTCTGGCAAATTTATTTCTAAGTTGGATCTATTAAAGGGTTATTGGTAGAATCCATTGTCCGACCGAGCTCGTGAAATATCCCCATTTGTCACTCCGTTTGGCCTATACGAGTGTAAGGTATGCCTTTTGGAATGAAAAATGGCGCATGTACTTTTCAAAGGCTCATGAATAAGGTAATCTGTAGTTTGAAAGGAGTGGAAATTTATATTGATGACTTGGTAGCATATAGTAATGACTGGGATACCCACATGCTAAGGTTACATAAGGTTTTTGAAGCCCTTAGGTCTGCAGGGTTAGTTGTTAATTTTGCTAAGCGTGAGTTGGGTTAGGCAAAGGTTTGTTATTTGGGTCACGAGGTTGGTTTAGGTCAGGTGGCTCCAAAACAAGCTTACCTCAAGGCAATTATAAATTTGAAAAGGCCTGGTAATGTTGGAGAGGTAAGAAGAGTGCTGGGCATGACGGGTTATTACTGCAGATTTGTGCTTAATTACTCTGATCTTGCTCAGCCTCTTACTAGTTTATAATAAATAGGAAAAGAGATGGTCGGATCAGTGTAAAGAATCTTTTAATAAACATAAATCAGAATTAATTACTAACCCCATTTTTACCTCCCCAGATTTTCAGAAGCCGTTTATTATAACAGTAGATGCCAGTGACGTCGGCATTGGAGATGTCCTTTTTCAGAGAAAGGAGGACGGTGTTCATCCTGTGTCTTACTATAGTAAAAACCTTCCGGTGGCGGAAAAACGTTACTCCACTATAGAAAAGGAAGCTCTTTCTTTGGTCCGCGTTCTTAACTATTTCAAGACGTACACGACAAATTTTTCTTTCCCGATTGAGATATGGACGGATCAAAATCCTCTGGTTTTCCTTGAGCGGATGAAGGGAACGAACCAGAGGATTTTGTGCTGGGCCCTTTTTCTGCAGGAATTCAATTTGGATATAAAATATGTTAAAGGGACTGACAACAAAATTCCTGATACCCTTTCTAGAATTTAGTGCACTAGCTTGATCCTTCTCATACGCTGCCTTGCTCGTTTCTCCATTGAGGTTGTATGAAAAAAATTTTGTTGCGATGTAGCTCTGTTTAAATAATAGCTTTATAGATAAAGTTCAAGAGTTTTCTTAGAGTGGTATACACTTTAGTGGTTTATAAAGGTTCCCCTAAATTTATTAGTGTACTAGCTTGATCCTTCTCATATGCCGCCTTGCTCGTTCCTCCATTGAGGTTGTATGAAAAATTTTTTGTTACGATGTAGCTCTGTCAAAATAATACCTTTGTAGATAAAGTTTAATAGTTTTCTTAGAATAGTATACACTCTAGTGGTTTATAAAGGTTCCCCTAAATTAATCATTGATTTGTTCCGATATACTAAGACTTTTGTTTGTATAATAATATATATGACTTTTTGGACTATAATGCCGGTGTATTGTAGGATAAGGTGTATGTCTGTGGGCGTACCTGTAAGTTTATTTAGGTTTAGTTAGGTCTGTTTCCATAGAATTTTTACTCTAGTCTATGGGTTTCATCAAATACTTTATTTATAATTCTGTACATATTGTTTTTGTCATAATTCTTGTTAATCTAGTTTTTAAGTGTGATGTCTCTTTTTTATTTTTATTAATTCTTATGCTGTCTGGAGACATTAGCGAAATCCGGGACCATTACGTTCTAGATTTCGTTAATGTTGTCTTCTGTATTGCAATATTTGTAGTTTTATTGAAAATTTCTAGGACCATACAGTTGCGTCCAGACAGTATGATATTCTTTTGTGCTCAGAAACTTTGGTTTCTAATATGAGGCACTCATCTGAGCTCCTTAAAACTGGTTTTAAGAAGCCAGTAATGTTGAAACGTGATGCCATCACTAGGGCCAGGGGAATTGTGGTGTATATTAGGACTGAGTACCCGGCTTCTCATAAGTCCTGCTATCAATGTGGATGTCATGACATTCAGGTAATAAAAGTTTGTGGCAGGCATAACAACTTTTATTTGTGTTAGATCTACCGGAATACAGACGTGGATGATTCTATCTTCGATTGTCTTCTTACCATTATGGCTAAGATACAAGAAGATGATAGAAAGGCTTCTTTTGTATTTGTTAGTGATTTTAATGCTCACCATAGGGAATGGTTAAGTTCTATCTCTCCTACCGATCGCCATGGCTTAAGAGCTTTAAACTTTTCCTCTGAATCAGGCTGTGAGCAAATCATAAATGAAACTACTCATTGGTCTGGTAATTGCTTGGACCTCGTATACACTGATTCCCGTGGCGTTATAACTAATATGGTTTATTCTCCAGTCGGGACATGTGATCATGCCCTGATTTCATTAGTAGTGAAGACTGAGCAGCCTGTCCCTGATGTATCATACTCGTGTAAAATTTATATTAAATCCCAAGCAGACTGGAATGGGATTTTGCATGATCTTTTGTTTTTGAATTGGTCACAATTATATAGTAGTGTAGATCCTGTTGTCCGTTTGAATGTGAATCTAGTCAACATAATTGATAGGCGTATCCCATCTCGTGTGCTAAGGTACCGAATGAAGGACAAATCGTTGTTCAATGATGATTGTAGACATGCTTATTTGGAAAAGCGGGAGGCCTATCATCTTTGGATGGGTAACAGATTAGATTTGACCTGGAATAACTATACTCAGCTTCGAGCTTTTGCTCAGAGAGTTAATGCCTCAACTGAAAAGGAATCCAATTTAACCATAAAAAAACCTTTTTTTGGTACAACTCAGGAACAAAAATGGTGGTCTACCCTTAAATCTGCAGTCTTTGGTGTTGATGCAAGAGTTCCCCCTTTACTTAAACCAGATGGCTCAGTCACTCACTGTCCAAAGGGAAGGGCAACCCTTTAGGCTGATGTTTTGGACAATAAACAGAGTAATGAAAAACTTGAACTTCCTCGTTCCAGTTTTCCTGAGGCTAAACTTACTAGTTTAGCTTTTTGATCTCGTGAAATTAAAGCTCTGTTGATGGACCTTGATGCTTATGGAGGTGTAGCCCCAAATGGTATTTTTCCTTTGTTTTCTATAAAGACCACAGATTTCTTAGCTACAAAGTTATCTGTTATTTTGCGCAAGTTAGCAAGAAGAGAAGCTTTTAGCACTTGTTGGAGAATTGGTAATGTTACTCCTTTATGTAAATGTGTTTGTGGTAGCTCAAGTCTCACTGATTACCGCCCAATTTCCATAACTCCCATATTATCTAAAGTTTTTGAACGTCTTCTGGCAAAACGTCTAAATAGGTTTGCTGAAGGTAATCATCTTTTCCCTAGTTTGCAATTTGGTTTTCGTAAAGGCCTTAGAGCATTTGATGCCCTTCTTACAATCTCCAATGCTCTACAGAAATCCCTTGATTGTGGTCAGGAAGTTTGTATGATTACCCTTGATTTTAGTGTTGCCTTTGGTCGTGTTAATCATGAGGTCCTTTTTTTCAAACTCAAACAGTTGGGAGTGCGTGGGTCGTTTCTTAGCATTATTATTGATTTATTAAGTTATATATCTCAAAGAGTTGTTGTTGATTGGCCACACAATGAGTATAGGAATGTGATATCTGGTGTACCAGAGGGTAGTGTTCATGGCCCATTACTTTTCATACTTTATACACATGACACATGGTTTGGCCTAGAAAACAAGCTTGTTTCATATGCAGATGATGCTACTCTCTTTGAATCAACTTCATACCCTGATTGTAGATCTGGGGTTGGTGAATCCCCAATAGAGATTTAGCTAAAATTAGTGCATGGTGGAAATTATGGGGTTAGAAGTTGAATCCTAACAAAACTCAAAGTATGGTTGTAGGTAGGTCAAGGACGGTGGCTCCTCAACATCCGGATCTCAGTATTGATAATGTTTCTTTAAATTTGTATGACTCTTTTAAAAATTTAGGTGTGATTCTCGACAGCGAATTTACTTCTGAGAAACACATTAGGTCCGTGTCTTTTTCAATTGCACAAAAAAATTAGGTTATTGAGAAAGTCTTTCAAGATTTTCGGTGATCAATCTATTCTGAAGAAGTGTTTTAATTCGTTCATTCTACCTTGTTTTGAGTATTGGAATCCTGTCTGGTGTTCAGCTGCTGATTCTTATCTTAATTTGGTGGACAGAAACTTACGGTCTATTACATTTCTTATTCCTGTTCTAGATATTAATCTTTGGCACCGTCGTTCAATTAGTTCATTATGCATGTTGCATAACATTTTTCATAACTCTGACCATCCTTTACATTCAGATCTCCCAGGACAGTTCTATCTAGTTTGTAATACTAGGCAGGCAATTAATTCCAATACCCAGGCCTTCTTCATCATAAGGTTCAATACTACACAGTATTCTAGAAGTTTTATTCAAGCTGTTACCAAGTTGTAGAATGATCATCTTAATAGGGTAGTTGAATCACTAGAACTTCAAAGGTTCAAAGTTGGAGCAAATATTCTTATGTTGACCAGGCTGATATGAGTCTTTTTATTGTTTATGTATGACATATCTGTTTTTGACGATGTTAATAGTTTATATATGACATATTTATTTTGACGTTGTTATGTTTTTTTTTTATTATTTATTGTTAAATTGTTTTCATCATTTATTTATTTCATTATTTCCTTTCCTCACTTGGCTATTTTTCGCTATTGGAGCACTTGGGCTTATAGCATCTTAAGTTTCAAACTAGGGTTGAAGCTTGGCTAATAATAATAATAATAATAATAATAATAATAATAATAATAATAATAATTGAAGATTTTTGACGATGTACGGTAATATTTTACCTTTAAAAAAATGGTAAGCTATGTAAAGCTCTTGGTTTGTATTCTTTAGGGGTACTTTCTGTTTGGTTTAAGGTTTATTGTTTAATACTTATTGTTCTTACTTTACAGGTGCATTTCCATGTATGTATATACAAAAATTTTTATTTTTCTGTTTAATTTTTTTTTCTTTGGGGAGGAAGGCATTATGTATTAACGTAATTTTTGCTATAATATCTGTCAGCCTTGTTTCTTAATTTTTTGTTTTATGTGAATTTTTTACACAATTCTAGTTTATAAGGCTTTAATTGTAAATTTAATTTTTTTTGTTGAAGTGCTCTTTTAACCTCATCCCCACTCATTTAAAGGTTTATAAGTGTCTAGTTTAACGCTTTGTTTCTTTTCTGCGTTTTTCGAGTCCCTGGTGAGAAGAGACACCTGAGTTTACTTGTTAGGAACTCGATTGCTAAACTGAACAGTCATAGCTCAAGGTTTCCAGGACCTACTTTAGCAGCTGGCTTGTGTGAGCTTTTACAGGATTGCAACGCTAACTTTTGACGCCATTTAGCAGGTGCATTTCTACCACCTGCGGTGTTTTGCAATTCCTGTGTGTTTTCTTCTGCACTCCGGAGAGCAGAAGTAGAAATCCCAGCTTTGAGGTGGACTCAGGAGAGACACCCCCGTCGACGCATCCTCGCCATGGTCAGCTGCAGGAGCCTTGGAGCTCGTGGTGTCAAGTAGGGAGGCAGATGCCAAGTAGGAAGGACAATTTACCTTTTTTGGGGGGGGATCGGGACTACATTTCCCTACCTTTAATGAGGAGTCCTGTGGAGCTGCACTCCCTACAGTAGCAGAGGGAAGTGGAGCCGCTAC
>NW_027171798.1:55000-60000 GCF_036898095.1 Palaemon carinicauda | reverse complement strand
TGGCGACCTTGCCAGGATCTTTCGTTCCTGAGTATTCACCAGGGTTTGTGCAAAGTTAATTCTTGGGGTAATTTTTCAGGCCGTGTATTTTCACCTCCTCGGTGTTGTTTTGTGTAAATTTAGTATTTTGTTTGAATAAGTAATCATGGTTGTTAACATACTAGAACTCCTTGGAGGAGAGGGATGGCAAGAGAGGTTGGCAGAGTTAAATAGGGAAGACATGGAAATTGTAGCAGAACATTTTGAATTGGAATATGATGTGTCCATAAGAAAGGGTGTATTGCTATTGCACATTTATGATTATGTTAAAACTGTAAAGACAGGTGGGGAACAAGAGGTGAAACCGGATGAAGTAGTGTCTATAGAAATTTTTGATAAGCAGATTGTCCTGAGACAAATGGAATTTGAAATGGAAAAGTTTAAGGCAGGGGAAAGAGAAAAAGAGAGGCAGCATGAGATTGCCATGAGAAACACAGGTTCTTTTTCCCCCGCCCATTCCCCAAATAGGTTAGTAACTCCTGCTATTAATATATCGCAGGCTCTCAAATTTGTACCTATATTTGAAGAAAATAATGTAGCAGAGTTTTTTGTGTCATTTGAGAGGATTGCAGTAAGGTTGAAGTGGCCCCAAGAGTATTGGACCACTCTTATACAAAGTAAATTGGTTGGAAGAGCTCAGAGGGTATATGTAACGCTGGAGGAGGATCTATCAGCAGATTATGAGAGTGTGAAGGCTATTGTCTTGAAGGCCTATGAGTTAGTCCCTGAAGCTTATAGGCAACGCTTCCGGAACTTAGAAAAATGTAGGGAGCAAACTTTTGTTGAATTTGTCAGGGCGAAGGAACAGTATGCTAGCGATTGGTTCAAGTCCAAGGAGGTGGGAGATTTTGAGAAATTGAAGGAGTTAATGTTGGTGGAGGAGTTTAAGAGGTGTGTCCCGGATAAGCTGAAGGTCCACCTCGAAGAGTTAAAACTCGAGACCGTTCAGGAGGTAGCCATAGCTAGTGACGAATATTGCTTGTCTCATAAGAGTGAGTTAGGGGGAGTAACGACAAAGGTGAATTCTGGTTGGGTTAAGATGGGTAGGAATAATAATGCTAATCCTAATAATAATGCTAAGGTGTTTAGTAGAAATAATCAGGGAAGTAATAATAATCAGGGTAATGCTAATAATAATTTTTCTCCTAACCGAGGCAATAGGCCAAATATATACAATCCAGAGAAATTCAAAACATTGACGTGCTTCTTTTGCAATAAGAAGGGGCAGGTAAAGAGTATGTGTTATGCGTTTAGAAAATCTCAAAATGCTAATGTTAGGCCAGTGATGGGCGTGGAAGAGAGAGAGAGAAAACCTACCCCAACAACATCCGCTGATCAATGACTACCTGGTTGTTTTGTCAGATATTTGTCCTTCGGTACTGTCTCCTTCGCCAATTCGTCCGAGAAAAGACGAGTGCGTATTTTGCGTGATACCGGTGCAGCTCAGTCTTTGATTCTAAGGTAGGCATTACCTTGTAATTTTGTACCCAAAAGTGGGGAATTTGTGTTATTGGCTGGTTTTCCTGATTCCGTAAAGTCGTATGCTATTGAAAATTTTAATTTAATCTGCCCTTCCTTTGCAGGGAATTTGAAATTGGCCATAGTTGATAAATTCCCGGTTAAGGAGGTTGATGTTGTGTTAGGGAATGATGTGGCTATGAAGAATAATAATTGTCTGATATTGATAAACCCTGATAGTGAAGTAGCAGCAGTTACTCGTTCTAGTGCTAGAATTGTTGACGCTGCAGAGTAAACAATTGATGTAGATTTAAGTAGTTTAGATCGTAGTGATAGCCTAGCTGTAGATCTTGGAATGGTAACGGACACGTTAAATTGGACTACTGAAAAGCCAATCAAAGACCAGAAAAAGGAGTTTCGGGAACTCCCTATCGAGTCAGGGGAGGTGTCTGATATGACTGATCACAAATTTAAGATAATTAATAATATTTTATATAGGTTGAGTAGGCCTATGGGGGTGGATAATGTTGATCATGAAATTGTGAAACAGATAATGGTTCCCTTTGGTTACAGGAAGGAGTTAATGTCATTGGCGCACGAAAGTGGTTTGGCCAGCCATTTTGGAATTCATAAAACTTCTTGCAAATTGTTAGGGAATTATTATTGGCCGAAGTTGAAGGCAGATGTAAAGAAGTTTGTCAATAGTTGTGATGTGTGCCAGAGGGTCGGTAAACCCAGTCAGCGGATTCCAAAATCGCCTCTATGTCCTATTCCTGTAGTTTCCGAACCTTTTAAGGAAGTCGTTATTGGTGTGGTTGGACCATTACCGAAGACGCGTAGCGGTAATGAGTATATTTGGACAATCATGGATAGGATGTCTCGATATCCCGAGGCCATACCACTACGTACGATAAAAAGTGTTAAAATTGTAGATGTACTAATTGACTTTTTTACCAGGTTTGGGATGCCTAAAATTATTCAATCGGGTTGTGGTTCTAATTTTGTTAGCAGGTATTTCAGAGATAAAATGGCAGAGTTAAATATAAAACATGTGACCTCTTCTCCATATCATCCAGAAAGTCAGGGAGCTCTGGAGAGATTTCATCAAACCCTGAAATCGATGGTAAAGAAATATTGTTTGATTAATGGTTCTGGATGGGATAAGGAATTACCTTATTTGTTGTTCGCTTTTCGTTCTGTCCCAAGTCAGTCTTTAGGTTTTTCGCCTTTCAACCTTGTGTTTGGCCATTGTGTTCGACGTCCTCTTGATGTGGTTCGTGAGTCTTGGGAGGGAGACGTCCCTGAGGTTAATTTATTGGATTATGTGTCTAATCTAGGCGATAAATTAACCAAGGCTTGGAAATTTGCGGGTGAAAATTTATTATGTAGCCAAAAAAGAATGAAGTTCTTTTTTGATAGAAGGTACAAGGCACGCGACTTTGCGGTAGGCGATAAAGTATTGGTTTTGTTACCCTTCCCAGGAATCCATTGAAAGCTTCTTATTCAGGTCCTTGTAAAATTTTGAAAAAAGTAAGTGAAGTTAACTATTTACTGGAGACACCTCAAAGAAGGAAACCTTTTCAACTGTGTCATGTAAATATGTTGAAGGCTTATATGGAACGGGAAAAAGTCATTCCTGTGGCAACCATTGTGAATGCGGTAGATTCTGAGAACAATAACTATTTTTCTTTTTCAGAGGGGGAGGGTATTGATGATAATTGTTTTAATGGATGTGAATGGCGGTTGGATAACAGAAAGTCTTTGGAAAATTTTTTGGGAGTAATTTCACATTTAGGTAAGGAAGAACAAAGGTCTTTGAAAAATTTAGTATCTAATTATAAAGAATTATTTTCGGATGTACCGGGTAGGACTTCGGTCCTTGAACATGATGTAGTGGTAGGTAGCACCACTCCTGTGAAACAATCTCCTTACAGGTTGAATCCCTTCAAAAATGAGGTTGTAGCAAAGGAAGTGGATTATATGCTAAAACATGACCTAATTGAACCTAGTCAAAGTCCTTGGTCATCACCTGTTGTATTGGTAAAGAAATCCGACGGTGATTTCAGGTTATGTTTTGATTACCGTAAGTTGAATGAGTTATCTAAATCTAATTGTTATCCATTACCTCGAATTGAGGATTGTATTGATCGAATGGGGAAGGCCAAATACATTAGCAAATTCGATTTGTTGAAAGGTTATTGGCAAGTTCCTCTTTCAAAGCGGGCAAGGGCCCTGTCTGCTTTTGTAACACCACAGGGATTGTTTCAATGTAAGGTTATGCCGTTTGGTATGAAGAATGCGGCTGCCAACTTTCAGAGGTTAATGAATACTTTAGTCCATGGTTTAGAAGGATGTGTTGTGTATATTGATGATTTAAAACGTATTAGGGCACTATTTGAGGTGTTGAAAAAGGCAAATTTGGTAATTAATTTAAAGAAAAGCGATTTCGCAAAGGCGAAGGTGGTATATTTGAGTCATGAGGTTGGTAATGGTAAAGTTGCTCCTAAGCAGGCCAATATCGAAAGTATTGAAAACATGGTAGTCCCGAAATGTAGGAGGGATGTCAGAAGATTCCTTGGTTTGAGTGGGTACTACCGAAGGTTTGTTAGGAATTTTTCGGATATAGCCGATCCGTTAACAAATCTCTTGAGAAAGAAGGTAGCATTTGTCTGGACGGATGAAACGCAAAGGGCTTTTGATAATTTAAAAAGAGTTTTAATTAATTTCCCTGTCTTGAGAGCTCCTGATTTTGACCTTCCTTTTTCTCTTGCCACGGATGCTAGTGACGTTGGTGTAGGAGCGGTGTTGTTGCAGAATGACGAGCAGGGAGTTTCTCATCCTGTCGCATTCTTTTCAAAAAAATTGTCCTCTGCCCAACGTAGGTATTCAACTGTGGAGAAAGAGACTCTTGCGTTAATATTCGCTATTAATCCTTTTCAGGTTTATCTCTCCTCCTCAGATACACCTATTAAGGTCTTGACAGATCATAATCCCCTGACCTTCATCAGCAGATACAAAAATAAAAATCAACTATTGATGAGGTGGAGTCTCATGCTGCAAGAATGGAATTTAGAATTTTCCCACATCCCAGGAAAAGATAATATTGTTGCCGATTTTCTCTCTCGCAGCGTTAAATATTAGATTATTGACAGAGGGCTATGCAGTTATTAAAGGTAGTATCTGTATCGTTCTAATTATGGTGTGTGTGCTGTTGAAGTGGGCACGTAGTGAGTAGAAATAAATGTATATTCAAGATTTATTAATCATGGTTTGTTTACAGAAGACTATAATGTTTTGGGTATATCATATGGGATCTTTATGGTTAAAAGGTGAGGGTGATCACTGGTACTTTCTAATGATTGATCAATTAGATGGGTCATGGGCTCACGGGTCTGTAGCACAACACAGCCGTTTTCTAGGCGCTACAGGCTGGTGTATGAGTGGTACCCTAGACTAAGTTAAGGTTAATCTACTAAGGTTTAGAGGTGTCAGGTACGATAAGG
>NW_027171798.1:42500-47500 GCF_036898095.1 Palaemon carinicauda | reverse complement strand
ACATCAAACCTCTTTCCTAAACTAAAAAAGAATTTATTTATAGATTTTATGAGCCAGTGCTTTGAAAACACTTCGTCTTTTTCCTCCCTTGTTTCTATGCGCTACGTAGCAGACAAAACCCTTTTTTTTTATTTAAGGAATTGCTCCTTACGTATTTTATACTCTATTTTCCTCCCTGCATTCCTGATTATTCTAATATCAATTGATTAAACAGGGTCCTGCAATTTCTTATTCTTTTTAACATTCACGTACTATTTTTTTTTTTTTATTCGTGAGTAAATAGTCAAACAATGTCGCAAAGGGCTATTTGTCTTTCTAGGAAGTATTTAAATTGGTATCGGCCTGATATTACGAATTTCCTTTATTTTATAAAATTATCATTTTTGATAATTAATGTATGTATAATATCAATATAAAAAAAAAAAAAACAGTAAAGAATATTATCGTTTATGTCAGATAATATTTTGTAGAATAGAACTTAGTATGTATATTCAGTTATGCTATTGACAATTACTGAATTTAGACTGAATTTTTTCTCTTTTATTCCACTTGACTACAGTTACCCTATTTATATTCATAACAGTGCAACGTGATATTATCTATAAAACAAAAGCAGCAACAACAATTAATACATTATATACTGAATGTTTCAATCATACTAATTAGAAAATTTTCACCTCTTTGAATGATATAAATCTTTTTTTTGAAGGTGGTACGAAAATATTCATACCAATGCAATTAATAATGTACACTGTTAAAAATTGGCGTACAGAAATTGTAAATCCTGGAATAAATGTTGCCAGGCATTTGCGTTTTAAAAATTTATATATTGACAAAAAGAGGTGATATTACGGTCACCAACCCATAAAAGATAACAACAAAGTATGGTAAAAATTACGGTCGACTGTATTTCACTGAAATACTGCTGTAAACTGTATTTTTAAGGAGACTTTCCGATTAAAACAAAGTCTTTTTTTTTCATCGAACTTAATTTTGTCAAATTTTGCTTTGATATATAAACTACTCATGATGTTTAATAGACGTTTCTCAGGTCCTGGATTAAAGAAGGTCAATTTCATTTACAAATAAATATCGATGTCTTCAATTACGACAATATGCTCTACATATGAGCACGAATCTCATATTTTTTTTTTTTTTTTTTGTTACTTGGAAGTGAAAAGTATATACCTCTCCTAATCTTTGGATATGAAATATGAAAAAAAAAAATTCCTTTTCAGATTCCAAATATGATGAACAAGAAAGTATGATCAATTGGTAAGTTCAAGCTCCCAATTGTATCTGTAAAAATATAAGAGGAAATAAATTATACTTCAACGATTTAGAAACTTTGATATGTTGATTGTCATCCCATTAACTGACAAAGAGTTTGACGCTTTTAAGTTATCATCAGTTATCCTTTGTATATTTCCGAGAAGAAGAGCCAGTGACAATGACGTCGCTTATGACTGTAATCATATTAGATACTAATTATTTCAGCTAATTGGGAATCATGTTGAAAGAAAAAATTGATACGCACCAATTGCCAAAAAAAAGAAAAAAAAGAATAATTATTATTTTCATTATCATTTACTTCTGAAAGTTAAAAAGGAATAAGAACAGAGCCGGTAAACCTATTAATGCCCTATTAATTTAGTAGTCTTACCAATAGAGAGAGAGAGAGAGAGAGAGAGAGAGAGAGAGAGAGAGAGAGAGAGAGAGAGAATTCGCGTTCGCCTTATTGTTGGCCCTCTGCCCTTGCTCATTGCTTAATGATCTATATTTTAAGTAATAGAGAAAACAGATTTTTCATGCATTCGTATCTTACATTACGTTATTTGAAATTGATTGTACAATGTACCCTGTATCCATTATGCACATGGATGAGTTACTATTTTATGTCTCATCGACAGATGATCCTTTGTTATATATGCATGACTATACATTCATATTAGGGGAAATGCCTTAGAATGATACTTGTTTGCACATGCTATAAGCCCAAGGGCTCCAACAGGGAAAATAAGCCAGTGAGGAAATGAAATAAGGAAATAAATGAACTCCAAGAGAAGTAATCAACAAGTAAAATATTTTAAGAATAGACACATTAGAATACATCTTCCATATAAAAAAGTATAAACCCTTTAACGAAACACGAGGAAGAGAAATAAGATAGAATAAAGTTTCCGAGTATACCCTCAAGCAAAAAAACTCTAACCAAACACAGTGGAAAGCCATGATACAGATACTATAGGACTAACCAAGACTGGAGAACAATGGTTTGATTTTAGAGTGTCCTTACCATAGCTAAAGACTCTCTTCTACCCTTACCAAGGGGAAAATAGTCACTGAACAAATACAGTCCAGTAGTTGACCCCTTGAGAAAAGAATAATTGTTCGGTAATCTTAGTGTTGCCAAGTGTATGAGGACAGAGGAGAATATGTAAAGAATAGGCCAGACTCTTCGGTGTATGTGTAGGCAAAAGTAAAATGAACCGTAACCAGAGTGTAGGTTCAAATGTAGTACTGTCCGGCCAGTCAAATGAACCGAATAACTCTATCGGTATTATTTCAACGGTTGGCTGGTGCCCTGGCCAACCTATTACCCTTTGATTGTTCGTTTATCATGATATGCATAGGGTTGTGAATTTCTAATAGTTTGTTCCACATAACTGCAATGAAGAATGTTCGAAAATACTTCTTTTTTGAAGACGTCTGATACTGAGAAAGCACCTAATATATATATATATATATATATATATACATATATATATATATATATATATATGTATATATATATATATATATATATAAATATATATATATATATATATATATATATATATAAATATATATATATATATATATATATGCGTGTGTGTGTGTGTTTCTGTAACTGTGTACTTATTTTGATATATATTCATTCTTGAGTAAAAAAAAAGATGACATTCACCTCCCTGAAAGCTGTAACATTCTTCATATATTCATATCAAATGTTATTAACAGTACTGATTACCTTTATACTTTACCCGTCCAATGATACAACACCTCTCTCTCTCTCTCTCTCTCTCTCTCTCTCTCTCTCTCTCTCTCTCATAACGCAACTGGAATTCTAATTAATCGACGTGACATTTTAAATTTACTTTTCCAACGTAATTATACTGAATGTATTACGAAACAGTTTTACCAATGTACCATGGTAAAAAAAGAAATAAACATCAATAGGAAAATTATATTTTTTGCTTAAAGTCGAGGTATACTTTCTCTCTTATAAATATTTTCTACTTACCTTTTCAGACAAATTTAAAAATAAAATTGCTATATAATCGGTATCCACGAAAACAGGAAATTATTACGTGGAGGTCACAACGACTGGAAAACTTGACAGCAACGAACTGAAGATCGCAAGAAATCACCTAGCAATGGAAATTCTCTCTTGAATGTTTATCTCCACCTCCTGCTGTCATCTAATGAAAAGAGTTCATTACCTCTTGGCAACTGGTAATTATTTCTTATCAGATGAACACTCTGCGTTTGGTGTAGGTGTAAGAAATATTGTCTCTTAAAGTAGTCCTTCTTCGGTTTGATTATGCAATATTATTACAAGATATTATTAGTGTGATTTACTGGCAAAAGGAGCAGGGGTTTTTCACTACAAACCTTCTAATGGAGTTGTTTTTATCTCAATATATAATTAACATATTTATATATCCTTCAAATTAAGTTGTAGCTGTAAACCTATTAAATTTGTTTTGATATATGCAATGATATGTATGAAATGGCATTCATGAATTACATATGTAAGTAAAAGTATAAATATTCCAAAAGTTTAGTGTCCTGGCGATTAGGGCTATTTATATTACTTGTGACTACACATACACTCACTCATACACGCACACACGCACACACACACACACACACACACACACACATATATATATATATATATATATATGTGTGTGTGTGTGTGTGTGTGTGTGTATTCTGTATATAAATAAATCTATTCCATGCATATATTTTTTTACGAATATTGTGTTTTATTATAGTAAAACGATCCTATTGCTAAGTCAGTAAAATAGTTTTTTAGTAACTTTTTCAATATTATTTTTTTCAGTTTTTACAAAAAAAATTTAGAATTTATAATTGCTTAAACATTTTTTGAGAGAACGTGTGAAACTGAAAGAGCTTTTCTTTTATACATTTGAATCAGTATTTTGACAATTAACTTGAATATTCTGTATATAAATAAATCTATTCCATGCATATATTTTTTTACGAATATTGTGTTTTATTATAGTAAAACGATCCTATTGCTAAGTCAGTAAAATAGTTTTTTAGTAACTTTTTCAATATTATTTTTTTCAGTTTTTACAAAAAAAATTTAGAATTTATAATTGCTTAAACATTTTTTGAGAGAACGTGTGAAACTGAAAGAGCTTTTCTTTTATACATTTGAATCATTATTTTGACAATTAACTTGAATATTTTAGAAATTTAAAAAATAAAATAAAACAGTGAATGAATAACAAAAATTAATCTCCATTTAATCCAACTAAAGCACTGTAGAAACCGACCATTAACCTTCTACTTTTGGGCCCATAAAGGAAACCTTCCCCACCAGGAGATGATGGAACACCTTCATTTTCTTAAAGGCAAGATACAAAGAAACCAATTAAAGCATAAGCATTGACGTAAAAAGGTAGAGTGAAGAGTTAAAATATATACAGTTGCCATTTAGGTAGTAGATGGTGTAAGTTGCCAGCAACCTTTTGAGATACTACCTAAGGTGTAATTGTTCGACATCATTTCCTTTATGTCTGGCACTAGAGGCCTAGAGATAGGGGACACTTTTTTACTTCACTATCGAAAGGGAGATACTAAAGACAACGGCCCGTTTATTGTCATGTACCTACTAACATACACCCTAGAGTCTCTAACTTCAATAGTTCACTAACAAAAGGTATCGAAGGACCAACCTCCAGATTAACCGTAGTGATAGCGGTGGT
>NW_027171798.1:20000-37500 GCF_036898095.1 Palaemon carinicauda | reverse complement strand
GTAAATTGGTGATAGTGGCTGTCACATTCCACAATCAATGGACTTACCCCCATACAGAAGGTCCTCACCTTAGAAACTTAATTGGTTCCAAGAACCTGTTTGTAAGTCAAATTTGGTTAAATTTTGGACCGAGGTTAAGCCCAATGTGAATCACATGAATATCATTACCAGCTACAACAGTAAAAAAATAGTTGGGTTTTATATGAAATAAATATATGGTTATTAAATATGTCATTTTGATTACTTTATTGAATGATATAACATTGTTTTATTACCTTATTTCATTATCTTATTTTTTATTTTTTTTCCGTTGAATTTGTGTTTGTATTTCCGAATGTTTGTCAGTTAAATGTTTGTAATTTTGGGACCTTCTGTACAGCTTTTATTATCATGAAAGAAATTAATCAATAAACACATAAAGTGTTTAACCCTTCCGAAGCTTAAATTTGATTTATGCATTTAGGACACATAACCTGGCGCTGGAACCTGGGAGGCTATTCACAGCCAATATACTTCAACATGTTTTGTCGTAATAATGGGAAAACCTTCCAGTAGCACTATGACGTAATTTTTAAAAGATAATCAGCAGCAAGATGGAGGAAAGGAAGCGGGAATGTGGAGACAAAATTAGTATTTCATGTATTCGGACTATTTTCAAATAAGTAAACTTATCAAAGTATTTCATAATGGCTACAGGACATCCATAATAGAAGTGAAGTAATAGTTATTATTTAACCATCTACATTTATTCATAAATATAAATAGGATTAGAGCAAAAAGCCATTAAAATAATAACAATATATACCCCAAGTCTAAATATTGTATTTTACATTTTCGACAACAAAAAGCTTACGTTCATGACAGTACATTCACAACTATTACCTTTTTCATACCAGTGTTACTCTTTTAATTTCAGCGACTATAACACTAAAGCTTCTCTATAAAAGTCATTTTACATAAATTCCAGGGGACAAATCAATGAATTCAGCTATTTGAAAGGCAAATATGGAAAGTTGATAACATGCATGAAGACTAGAAAACCAGCTTCTAGGCAATAACAGTTTTCATTTACGGGTGTCACGGGTTGTTTTTTTGTTTGTGTGTGTGTGTGTGTGTTTTTTTTTTTTTTGGGGGGGGGGGGCGGGGGGTTGGGGTCTGTTCTGTTTGATGTTATTTATTATCAAATATATCTGTAGATTATGTACAGTAAAAAGTTTATGCATATTTGAAATTGCAGTAGTTTAATCAATCACTGTTATTTTCAAATAAGAATAGACCATTAGAGTGAGAGATTCATAGATAAACATACAGCTGGATCGACCGATATATAAGTTAATATAAGTAGCGAGAGATCTTTCCACTTAAAAAGAACGTTGATAATCTATGTAAAATTTATTAACATCCACTAAAACGTTATGCGACTGAAATGGGAAAATAGATAAAAGATTTCTGAAAGCGCTTTGTGATAGGAGGATGTGTTATTCCTGTCTATGGCAATGTCTTAAGTCAGTATCTTTTTAAAATCATTTTCTAAATAATTGTGGTAACTGCCTTTTATTGATATTACAAGAGGTTTACTTAGTAGCAAGAACCTGTGTCTTGCACATGGTAAGGTGAATCTACAAACAACTAATTAATATTCCATTCCAGTGATAAGATACTTGAATTTACGAATTTAACCGCTGCCTAAGTAAACCAATAATCTCAGTTTTAATGACTGTGTACTTCTGGAGGCTCTGGTCGTGAAGGAAGTTCCATCATCATAATGTTTTGGCGAAATTTTGAAATTGTGAAAAATTGGCCAAGAAATATAATTTGTAGAATTCAAGAAACGTTAAGAAACATTTACTCTTTATGCATTGTGTAGAGACAGTAGGGTGAAATAGGACACTTGATTATCGTCATATTACGCATATTTTCTTTTTATTGACAAGCTCAGTAGTGAATTATAATCTTATTTTTATTGTAATGGTATTGTTAGAGGCCTTGGATAGTCTAGAGTGCATTTTTCATTTTGAATTCCCATAGTATTTGAATCTTCATATCGTCAGTGAAAGAGTTAGAAGTAGATAATAACAATGCCTTGCCTATAATTTCCCATTGGAAGTTAGGGTATCTTACATTAGATCGATTAATGGTATCACCGTTTTTTTATGGTTCAAATTCTTCATTTAAGAGACTAAATGGGTAAACGTTTAGTATGTTTAAGATTATTAGTTTCATTATTTACGTTTAAAATTTGCTTTGGGTTCCATTTTTATATAAATATCGAAAAAAGTCATATTTTCAGTAGGAATGATTGTAATGTATATTCTTCAGTCATTTTTAAACATTAAATTAAATAGGCATAATACCATGTCTAGGAAGAAGATTGGATGAAGTTTAAATCCATCATTTGGTGTGGCAAAACCAGAATAAGAGTCTTTTAGAACCTGCCATGGCCTCATCTCAAACACCTCAGTATGAAGCACCTCCCCTTTGCTTATATATGCTGTATGGTCTTGTATAAACTCCATATACTTTTTCTCATTGCATAAATATCTAGCAACAGTGGAACTACAATAAAATTCTACTTTCCCTTTAATGCCTTCCACTGATCGCAGCACAATACTATATTCTCCTGATATCGATCCCAGTAAATGGTTCTGTTTTACGAGTTCAAGATCTGGACACCTTAGGTGGAATCACTTAAAGTTCTGATATGTATCATTTCCTCTGTAATAACACGCTTAACCTAAACCTTCACCATTCTTCCAAAACTATCTAAAATTAAATGATCTCACAACAATATCTGTTTTATTTTTTGGATTCAATAGGGAATGCTTTTTAAATCACTGTACATCAACTATATGCTAGTTCAGATTATGAGTTCTATAGCGTCATTCAATTAGAGAAATATCTGTTAAATTAGTAATTTTTCACCTTTTCCCCTCTAACTCTGTTCTTGTAATCCCTTATCTCAATTCTTATAAATCTTGGCTATATATTCCACCACAGAGCGGTAGTGTCATCAAACCACAAAAAGGGTTAAGAGAATTTGTATTTACTTCTCTATGAATTTCTTATCACCCTCATCTGAAACTAATCCGACTATATCAATAAGCTTTTTTTATAGGCCAGGATCTTTAATTCACATTTTTTTTTTCTTAATCTACATTTCCCCATTGACAGCATTTGCACGTTTCCTTTGTTTTTTTTTAATTACTAGAGGATTATAGCATTCCGATTTCTAAGTAAGCTTTTAGGTTTGAGTTTGCTGACTCTATACCCATGTTATTCACTCCACTACATGCTGACACAGATTTACTAGGACTGGTGGAAGGGAGTCAGAAATTGTCTACGGCTATAACAAACAAAGCATACATTCGTATCACTCAGAACTCAGGTCCACAAAATATCCAGACTGTTCTATTTTACAGAATAGGAATAGAAACAAATGGAACTCTCTACTAGGTTCTTATTGACATTACAATTTCTAATTTGGCATATTAGGATTTTGAACACATTGAGCTGCGATGAATTAAAAAATCATATTTAAAGATTTATAATAAAAACATTGAGGAAATTTTTCGTATGAAATATGACTATTTACGATATATTTATTTCCTTTTCACCGACAGATGCCTAGCTTTCGGATACTGTGGTAAAAGAAAATCAGTGTTTTTTACAGAAAAAAAATATCACAGAATGTTTAACCACAAACTATTTGATTCCCAGGATATGAATAATTCGGCCTTTGATATATTATTGATTTGATTGGATATGAATCGCAATCCAGGATATATATTGACCTAAAAGTTGCAAAGCATTGAAGGAACACTAAACTGCCACGTACATCCATGATGTTATCAGAAATGGTGTACTTTGATACATTCGTTATCTGTATAATCTTGCTTTTTTCTACTCTTGGAAAATCAAACGAGAATCAAGCTATTATTTTAATCAAATATAAATGATTTAAATACAGATCTATGCTTTGTTATATTAAGAAAATATTTATATCACTTCCACTGTGATAACCACAACTTCTTTATGGGTCCTTAAATCAACGAATATATATAGATATTAGCGGTGTAGAGAGAATTTGGAGAGGTTAATAACTCAAGAACATCAGAATTTATGGACAAGTTGATTTTCTACACTTCTAATAATGTACCTTGATTTCGTTATCAGAGGAAAATTCATATTACTAATAAATCAAGACTTAAATGCAAATTATTTTCTTACAGGTAATTGCAGATGCATGTAAAATATAGAATAGCTTTTCATATATAATTTTTCTCAACTCACTGGTGTTACAGGTAAAATTATAGGCTCTATTTTGAGCAAAATATATTTTTAACTAACTGCTCCACGTATTTAAGAAACACCATGTTTACTAAGCGCCATGATTCAGCGTTAAGTCTCTTCTGAAATTGATACCTGCCGACTGTTAACATCAACTTTTTGTGATAAGTGCTCTATTCCTTGATGAATATTTGATCTATGATGTTTAAATTAAACAAAAGGTTAGTCGACCCTTTTGATTAAAAGCTCTAATTCTTAGTGTATACGTCTCTACCAGCAAGATTTAGGCCACCTGTGTTTTTTGATATTTTTTTTTCTTATTTCCCCTTTTCTTCTGACAATTTTCTACACAGAAAAGGATATCATAGATGATGTCCTTTTCTCTGGATGAAAGTGTTTTGAATCTAATCACATAAAAGACGAAATCTTATTAAATCTGATTGTTGATTAACCGCTGCTTCATTAGTCAGAATTATAACGGGAGCTGAATTTCAAACATATCAGCCACCACTTGTTTAATGAATTATATAGTATCCGCAAATGAATTTGCCGTAAACACAATAATTCTAGATAATCCAATTATTAGGTAAATTTTCAGTATGTTTCTATCGTATCTAAGACTGTTAGTGACACGTTTTTGGGGAGAACTGCGTTGTATCTGAAAGTTGAATGCATGTAAATTAACTTTGGTAACAAAAGCAATGGAGTACCATGTCGTCCTGATGGAATGTTTCTAATAGTAGCTTCCAAGGGATATATGAACTACAGTGATATTCCCAGAAAATTTACCTTTAGGTCTCCAGAATTCTAACTCCTGGCGCGAATATCATAAACATTCTCTTAAGGATATCGCATAAATAAGGGGACGTATATCTTGATACGACACATAGCGATCTTCACACCGAAAAGCGTTTTCGCTTCGAGGGGGAAGAGTGGCAATTTTGGAAGGGGAGCCGTTATCAAGGTTACCCTATTTCCCGTACTACTATTGAGTATCAAGACGGTGCCATATCCAAGATGGCGGACATTCCTTGTAGCATTGAGCATGGTGCTACAGATATAGTAGGTTCGGGAGGGATTCTGCGAAGGCCTTTTCTATAGAAAAGGAGGGTGGGTCCATCAGGACGACATGGCTATCTCACCTAAAAATAGATTTTTTGCTTCGCTCAAAATCCTTTTTTGGGGCTCCAGCCATGTCGTCCTGATGGAAGTTTACCAGAGAATTACTAGAAAGTACTGTATCTGTGGATTTTCATTGGTGCCTTAACCTTGGGACAATTTTTCTATGGTCATATGGACCATAAAGACAAATGACGTTACTGGTATCCGTCATTACCACTAATCATAAACAATGTTAGTGCTTCCTGCCCCCTACAGGGAAGTCATACTAGACTGTAGAAAAGGGGCCTCAAGGTTAGCATATAATGTATGAACAAACATTAGTATCCACCAGGTATACAAACGGTCTCACGGTTTGTATATATTATCGGAACAATATCAGTGTCAACTATATCCATTGTTTGTAAGCATACAATGATATGAGGTTTACTTAAACGAGTAAGTCAAAGAAATATGACTAAATGGGATAACGAGTGAAACGAATGTAACATTTTAAAAGAATTATATGTGCAACGTATACAGAAATTATTTTTCCCTCCTTGAAAGGGAAGAAATGATGAGTGCCACTCTAAGACTGAAAAATTTTAACAAAGTATCCTTAATAATTTCTGTAAATATTGTATCCTTTCAACTCTGTGCACTACGTACACACGGCACAAGTGTTATCTGTATAATTCCACACCTTAGATTTTGAACAGACTTAGTGTTACCATGGTAACACTCACTTGAAAGGCATCACACCGGAAGTGTTGACACCTATTCCTTTTAATTAAAAGTCCCAATCAATTAACTGTTCATCGCAGTAATTAGATGACAGGTTTTAATACACTACCTGCCGCAACCACAAAGTTCATGGACCTGCTTAGCATAGTGTTTGTAGAACACTCTGGATGATTTCCATCCAGCATATGAGCAAAGACGCTCAAAGTTCATATACTGAAAAAAGTTCAGTGATGAAGCAATTTTCCTCGGATCATGACCTGCGGGCGTACTGTCAGGATCTGCTCTGCGAATAAAGTAGGTGAGTTTCGCCCTCAGTTGTTTTAGAGATAAGTTTGATCCAGAGGGGTCTCCTTTGAAAAGCTGTCCTCCCTTAAAGTCTGAAGTTCTATGGAGATAGACCTTTAGATACTCTACAGGACATAGAGAGACATCTTCCTTCAGAGGGCAGATTCTCCAGGGACCCAATCGTTTAGTGGGTAGCTCGTTCTTAGCGAGAAAGGTTGAATCAGGAAAGATATTCAGTTCTCCCACTTCTGTGAACTGAATGTGGCCCTCATCTCTGGATAGGGCTACTATTTCACTAACTCTAGCCCCAGAGGCTATAGCCAACAGGAAAATAACCTTCTGGGTTAGATCCTTAAGGGAACAATCTTCATTGTTCACAGATGAGGCCTAATGTAGGACCTTGCCCAAAGACCATGAGATGGGCTTCGGAAGTGCTACAGGCCTAAGCCTTGCGCATGCCTTCGGAATCTTATTAAAGATTTCATTCGCCAGATCCACTTGAAAGGCATATAGAAGAAGTCTAGTCAAGGCTGACTTGCACGTAGTTATCGTGTTAGCTGCCAGACCTGGATTATGAAGGAGGACAAAGAAGGACAGACAGAAGTTTATTGAAATTTCTTTCGGTTTTTTTGCTTTTACAAAGCAACTCACTTTTTCCAAGATGACTCATATCGTCTTCTAGTTGACTTAGACTTGTATTCTTCTAAGAATTCTATACTGCCTTCTGAGATCCCATATCTTTTCCTAACCGCTAGGGGGAGAAAATCATGAAATGAAGGGTTTGGGCTCTCTGTGATGAATCAAAGGCAATTAACTTCTGAATCCTCTGAGATAGTGCTGGGTTCAGTACAAGGGCCAGCCTCAGCCTCAGTTCCTTCACTAGAGGAAACCAATTGCTCTTGGGCTATTTGGGAGACACCAGACCTGCCCCTCCCTGGAAGGATCTCAGCATGTTTAGGACCTTCAGCAGGAGATTGGATGGAAGGAACAGGAGTTCCTGAGTCCAGCCCTTCCATACTAGAGACGTGGTGTCCGTTATCTCCTCTAGAGGATCCTCGTATGGAGCTACATATCGAGGTAGTTTCTTGATGACGCTCGTCACGAAGAGGTTGATCTGCATCTTGGGGACTTGTTCCCATCTGGAAGAGAATAGGTCTGCGTCTGTGTACCAATCTGACTCTATCGGCTTGAGCCTGAATAGAGCATCCGCTGTCACATTGCTGATCAATTGTTTGTGAACTACTGATAGGTGCCATCCTTTTAGGTAAGGGATGGCTAGCATCCCCTAGACTATACGGGACGATCTCGAGCCTTGTCGGTTCAGACGTCTCATTATCGCTTTGATATCCCAGATCAGCCTGAGGAGGCCTGATCTGCCTGGAGAGAGTTTTCCCAACCTCAACAGGAAGTGAACACCCAATTCTTCCGACTAGGCATCCCTGTGGATGATCTTCGATAGTCGAGGTAGTTGTAAGGGCACGGTCCTCAATAGGCTTTTGGCCTTTGACCATTGGTTGGGAAGCGATCAAGGAAAGACTGATATCGGTCATTTTAGATCTCTTTGAGCGTTTGATGCGTATCTACTCCAGACTCTTAACGCATCTTTCAGCTGTGCTCTTAGCACTGGGTCTGTCACTACTGCGAACTGGAGAGAGTTCAGAACTCTTTCCTGTTAGCGTCTTGGAATCCTGACTGATTACCATAGTCTCTTGACTGACCCTGCAATCTCCTTTTACATCCCTAAGGGAAAAGAGAGCCAGTGTAACCGCAGGTTCCAATGGTTTTTTAACCATTGAGGCCTTTGAGCTGGAGAGAACCGAGACTTCTTGAAGATGATTTTGCATCCCCGATGTTCCAGGAACTAGATTACCTCTTTGGATGCTCGCAGACCATCTGCTTCGGGTGCTGCCCGCACCAGCCTTTCGTCCAGGTACTTTGTTACCTGAACCTTTCTAGGCATGGTTATTGCATGACTGCATCTGCCAATTCCGTGAAAATACTTAGGACTGTGTTTAGTCCGACGAGTATGGCTCTTAGGACATACGCTATCCTCTTTAACTTGAATCCTAGGTAGGAGGAGAGTGGGTGACTGACTGGAATCTGACAATAGGCACCTTTAAGTTCTATCAAGACTGTGAATGCCCCTTTTTGAAATAGGGTCTTTATGTTCAGAAGGATTAACATCCTGAATTCGTTTTCTTGAGTCCTTCTTGTGAACACCAAACAGCCTTCCATGGATTTCGATGGACTTTACTTTCCTTACCACCTGTATGCTCTAGAGCCCTAAGATATACTCTTCTAGAACGGGGTTGGAGTGTAGGAAGAGTTGAGGAAATGATGGTGAAGGCATGTCTATTTTCCATCCTAGTCCAATCTTGATGAGGCCTTGGACCCCAGAATCAAAGGTCCAGTGATCCTGAAGGAACCTCCATCCTACCAGAAGCGTCTCTTTGCTTCGACTGATCAGAAGGTTTTCCTCCTCGACCGCCGGCCTGAGGCACCGCGGTCATAGAAACTGTGGGATGGTGTTGAACAAACCAAGGAAAAAGTGTAGACTTTTCCGTCTTCCTTTTAGGTTGGGGACCCACATCCATGGAAGACTTTCTCTTTGAAGAGATGCCCCACTTCTGGAAAAGACTCGTATTCTCCATGGTGTCTTTCTCAATCACCTCTTCGACTACCTCGTTTGGAAAGAGGTCTCTACCCCAGATGTTGGAAGAGATCAGCTTCCTCTCCTAGCCTTCATAAAGGCATATAGGTCTTTTACTAAGGTGGCCATATGCATTTTGGCTAAGACCATGTGCATGTCTGGGGTACTTTGATGGGCTGAACACAACTATATGCAGTTCTGTAGGGATAGGGAGGCTGCAAGTCTCTCCTTTGTCTCTTGTTCCTTGCACAAAAAAAACTCAGAGAGTTTAGGGAGATTCTCGCTAAACTGTCGTCCAGCGACGTCCGTGTCTAGTTTCCCTACTGAAAAGGTTAATTGGATTTCCTTCCAATCCTTCTCCCTCATGGGTAAGGCTAGTAACAGAGGCTTACATTCCTCAAGTGAAGGACATGGTTTGCTGCCTCCACTGCCTTGGCAACAGATTTAAATGCTTCCACGTAAAGGGGAATGCTATTGAAGTATGAGCAAGAAAGGTGGGGTATCTCTTACTTAGTGCGAACCTTTTCGACATCGAGTAACCAGCCTTTCTCAGATTACTTGACAAGATAGCCTTTGCCTTATCATGGTCGAGAATCATGACTTCCTTCAGTTCTGTTTCTTTTTCTGACGTTAGTTCATGCCTCAGTCGAATGAAGCAATTAGGGAAAGCGTTAATGCTTGGCCAAAACTGGATTTCGTCTAAAGGAACAGCTCCGTTCTTCTCCGAGATGTAGAGTTTGCCGTCTAAAATCAGCATAAGCTCCGCATACCTCCAGGGATTGGTTTTGGAGCATGTCGGGAGGTCTTGGTCTCTGGGTTGCTTGTATGACCCTTGTGGGGCGACAAGTGGAGCTTCACAGAGCTCTATCTTGAGTTTCCCTTTCTCCGTTTCACCTTGTTTGTGAAAGTTTTCCATTATATCCTGTAAGATGGGCAAGTAACTGGTCCATTTTGTCTAATAGAGGGGTAAAAGGTGAAGATGTCGAGGTTAACGGCTCCACAGACGGCACAGACGGAGGCAATTCCCACCTGACATTGTCAAGTCCTCAGGGAGGTGCGAATCGTACCTGGGACACAACTATTTCTTTACTTGCTTTCGGGAACAGTAAGCTACGCATTCTATCGTTAGGTAGTTATGGTCCCGGAGAGATCTTCTGGAACCCTCTTACCCAATTGCGTAGTTTCTTACGAGCCGCATCCCTAGACTCCATTGACTTGGGATTATCAAAACCTTCGGACACTAATGTCAGACAGATATTGCAAACTTGGGGTCCCAATATTGCAGGGATTTGGAAATAGTATTGCAGGGGTCATGAAACCTGCATGCATTATAACCGTAAAAGTACTTACTCTTAATATTGCAGAAAACTGCAACACATTTCATCTGGGGTTCCTCCTGTAAAGAAAGGAAAGCAGAATGAGTATACAATTGATTATCTCATGTGATATGCAATATGTAATAGTCATCTTTTGATTATTATAGCTTAGGATAGTAAGCTAGAAAGGGATAGTGGGAGACACATATCTGTGTATCTCTTGCAAGCAATTGCTGCTACCTCCCCCCAGTATTAAATATAAAGAGTTTCCTATATCAAGGCAACTTGAACGAAAGGGTTCAACCCCTAGGGGTAGAAAAAGTGTACATTGCCACCGCCCCTTCTAATTATTTAATACTGTTGGGTAAGGATAACTGATTTCTAATCAGAGTACTGAAGGAATTCTATTCTTTCAATATAGGTTCGGTCTCAGCAGAAGCATGCACAAGGGTACCCAAGATATGTTAGGAATTACTGTATAATCATACTATAGTTTTCTGTTTGCAGTATATACTATATTTCAAAATACCGGCTACTGTATCATCATTTATTGTAGTTCAGCCAGTGTGCTGCCGGTATGGCTAGCATCTGGCGGCACGGTCCAGCTGGCATGACGCTGACTGGACTAGGAAATATAAAAGACACATATAAGTGTATTCTACCCAGACCTTTTTCTGTGGCCTTCCCATCCAATATTAAAATCATAGAGTTTCGTGATCAGGGAAGCTCAAAGATAAGGGTTTTAATCTTTGAAGATAGAAAGCGTACTACCACCACCCCTTTAATTTATTTAATATTGTAAGGTAAAACGTAATCTTATTACTAATCAGAATATTGAAGAAGTACTATTCTTTCAATATACGATTGGTCTCAGCAAACACCTGGGCAAGGATACCAAAGATATGTTGGAAAATAACTACTAGTATAATATATACAATAGTTTTCTTTCTGCAGTATATACTATACTGCGAATATACTGACTACTGTATAAACATATACTGTAATCCAGCTTGCATATAGCCGGCATAGCTAGTCCCTGCCGGCACTGCCCGGCCAGCATGCTAGCTGAAAGAGAGAGAGAACGCATGGAGTGGAGGACTGCCTTATTACTGTGTATATATATATTAAATAAGGATGTAAATATTTAATTTACTGTCTTTCCCCAGAAAGGAGTTTCAAATGGAAGGGGAGAATGCATCATTCAGGCTTCCATCCAACCATCAGTACCATCGCCGAAAAGGTCCGGCAGGCTAGCACCCGGGTGCACTGGTACAGTTGGCATGCTGCCAGCTGAGTCAGTACCTGCTGGCGCCGGCCCGGCCGGTGGTATCCCAGCAAAAGTACTTGTGGCCGGCAGTCCAAGGGAGGACTGAAGAATCATGGTGACAGAAGAGACTTCCCTCCAACAGTCATCATGGCTGCCGTCAGCGGCCATAGCCACCGGCAGCCGTCATGGCCGCCGGCAGTTAACATGGCCGCCGGCAGTTAACATGGCCGCCGTCAGCCGGCATAGCCGCCGGCAGTTGTCATGGCCCCCGACAGCTGGCAGCTATCATGGCCCCCGGCAGCTATCATGGCCGCCGGCAGCCGCCATGGCTGCCGGCAGCCGCCATGGCTGCCGGCAGTCGTCACGGCCGCCGGAAGCCAGCATACCCGCCGGTAGCCGTCGTGGCTGCCGGCAGTTGTCCTAGCCGCGGCCAGCTTTCATGGCTGCCGACAGCTATCATAGCCTCTGGCAGTCAGACAACAGCTGTTAAGTAGGAGTCCATCCGGCCCCGCAACCCATCGGCAATCGGTGAGATTGCAGGACGACGGCCCAAAGAGTTACGATGGCAAGGCCATCACTAAAGGACAGGTGGGGGGGAGGGAAAATGGTCCTATATGAGGTGTGGAAGGAGCCGGCAAGTTTGCTGGCCCTACCACACCCCTAAGAAACTCTTTTTCAGTATCTTCGCCATTCTAGGCGGCAGGAGAATATCTAATCTCCACTCTAGGGTCTGCAATACAGTTAAGGGGACAGCGGCAGTGCCGCCTCCTCTCGACAAGGGAGAAACAGAGTTCCAGTGCCGTTGCCATCCTAGGCGGCAGATGAATGTCTATTCTTCAGCCAAGGGTCTGCGAGCACAGGACTAGTCTTTTAGGTGGCGGCATCATACAACCACTTCAAGTCCGGCCTACGTAAGGCTAGGCTCCTATGCCGGCAGCCTAGCTGGCAGGGGAATGACTATTCACACTACCAGCCAGCTGCCAGCACAAGACTATATACTCTGAGTTTCTGACCGAATCCCAAAACCTGCTATTTGCGGCTAAGGGAAGGGACAGAGAACCCTAGGCTAGTTATGCCTGAATGAAAACTCGAGGCACGACCCACTAGGGGTGTAGCCTAAGGCTACACTCAGAGGGAAGGAGGATTACCCTTAAATCTCCACTGGAGACAAGTATCAGTTTATATATTGATTCTATGAGATATCTATCTCCGCCTGAATTGATAAAACGGTACACGAGGGTAAATGGGGAATTGTCTGAAAATATACTACATGGACTAGGTTAGGTTACCTAGGCAAGACGAGATCTCGGTTAACTAAATCACCAAAACTCTAACGTATAAGATCGACATAGAATGGGAAAAATTATGCATACTATAAATACCTTTATAATTATAAATTGCCTAAATAGCTTTCATAATTGATTAATTAATACTATTTCAACCGGGAATGTCGTTCTACTAACTAAAAAACACATGCCTAACGAACGACAGCGTCCATGGCGCCTCCGGTAACAGGCCTAGCTCCTAAGCAAAATAAATTACTCTAATTTCAATGTGAAACAGGAGCTAAGATATACACCATATAAAGAATCAATACTCAACTTTCCAGAGGCGAAAGAAGCTGGAGATTGCATAAAAATCGTTGCAGAATCGATCGAAAAGTTAGATCAACAGGGAACACCACCATGCGAATTCGCTACAAAATTAGGAATGTCCGCCATCTTGGATATGGCGCCGTCTTCATACTCAATAGTAGTATGGGAAATAGGGTAACCTTGATAACGACTCCTCTTTCAAAATTGCCACTCTTCCCCCTCGAAGCGAAAACGCTATACGGGGTGAAGATCGCTATGTGTTGTATCAAGATATACGTCCCCTGATTCATGCGATATCCTTAAGAGAATGTTAAGGATATTCGCGCCAGGAGTTAGATTTCTGGAGACCTAAAGGTAAATTCTCTGGGAATATCACTGTAGTTCATATATCCCTTGGAAGCTACTATTAGGAACCTTACATCAGGACGACATGGCTTGAGCCCAAAAGCAGACATAAAAGATCTTGTTTAGGTAAACTCAAACTATATCGAAACTAATTTTTATAGATGGCCATTTTTTAATATAAAAATTTTAATCTCCTTGTATATTTCCCATTATAACAACAAGTACTGGACGAAAACTTCTACGAATTAGTCGTTTAGGGAACGATGGAATAATATTTTCTTACGTGGACCCTAAACAATCATCATTACCAGTATTATTCATAGGTAAGAAGTAATTTCGAGGAATTTGAATGGGATAATCTGATTAAGCTGCCTAAAATAATAGTATATTAACAGACATGTATTCGGGAACTGTGTTGACTCAAGTCTACGTCAGACAATTCAACGGCCATTGCGAATTCCTTTTATTATATCCATCATGAGCAAGAGTAAATCCTCGATCTATTATTATTACTGATTTCCATTTTATTCCACAGTAAATTTCAGCTCCATCATATATTGCAAGGTTTTATGAGCTCATGTATAGAAAAAAACGAACGTTGAAAATTGAAAATTAATAAGTAAATTTAACAATTAAAAATTTTAAATTAACAATTAACAAAATTCCCCAAATGAAACACCACACTATTAACGAGTGAGAGAATCAGATGACTGAACAACCATGGCGCAAAAAAAAATAAGAAAAAAAATAAGAAAAAATTATATATTCTCACACTCTTTGGGGCTGGACGAAACTACCCCCTACTCCAACCAAAGTAGCGATTCCAAACTCACTCAGCTACCGTAGGGAGTGCAGCTCCGCAGGACTCTTCATCAAAGGTAGGGAAATGGGGCCCCAACACCCCCAAAACGGCAAAAATATTTCCTACCTAAAAACGGCCAAACACAGAAAAAAACAAGCGTTAAACTAGACACTTATAAATCTTTAAGCGAGCGGGGAGGAGGTTAATACAGAACTTCAAAAGAAAGAAAAAAAAATTACAACTGAAGCCTTATTAACTAAATCTTATGCTAATTTTACATAAAACAAAAATGCAGTAACAAGGCTGATGTAAACAGAAGCAAAAATTACGTTAATACATAATACTGCCTTATTAAAGAGTTCTTTTTTTCGAATCTGTCTAATATCAACTACCAAGTAAACCATTTTCTGAAAACCGGAGAGTAAACTCCGTATGACGATCAGTCTTTGGTCACGAGTTAAATGGCCAGGAATGTAAAGGATGAAAATGTTTAACTATGGAATAAGCCCGAAATGTATCACTTACTTAATTTGAATGATAGTGAAAACCAGGAATATGGAACTCTAAGGTTTAATGTTTGCACATTTCAGTGACTAAGTTTGAGTAGTAGGCAGCATAGTGAGGGTGAAATTGCACCCTTAGTGGATGATATATTTCACTTACTCAGCTTTAGTGGTAGAAGTAAAAACAATGAAAAGGTTTTGTTTGTCAGGTGAAGGAGATAGAAAAGGAAGAGGAATCCTTTTTTCATAAAACAAATCCATGTCTAGAATCACAATCATATTATATAAGTGAAATTTCATTTCCAATTGGAAACAAAAGGACAATAAAAAAAGTAATGAAAGTCTGAAACCTATGCAGCAATGAATAGAGAACAGGGAAATAGCCATGTATTCGCAGAAAAAAATTGGCCTTTTCTAAGGAGTGAGGAGGAATAGAAAATCGTGGTAAGGTGCTGCATACTCTTTTGTAATGGTTTAGGATTTTTTTTTATCGTTATTTCAGGGATATTCGTAGAGTTCCCTCTTCTTTTGTGCACATTAAGAAATAAAGCTGAGAGTACCGGAGAACAACTCGGAAAATTGGCCCATTTCATAGATTCCCAATTCTTAATTTGTGTGTTACAACCAATAATCATAAGAATGGTTTCCCCGAAATAAAATGTGATATTAGATCAGTAGTTCTCCCGAACCACTTTATTTACTTTGATATTTTAAAAGAATGCTTGTATAATACAGCTGTATTATTCTGAATAAAAAAAAATATTGTTCAGTGGCTACTTTCCTCTTGGTAAGGGTAGACGAGACTTTAGCTATGGTAAACTGCTCTTCTAGGAGAAGGACACTCATAAATCAAAAAATTGTTCGCTAGTCTTTAGTAGTGCCGTAACTTTTGAACCATGGTCTTCCACTGTCTTGGGTTAGAGTTCTCTTGCTTGAGGGTATACTCCAGCGCACTATTCTATCTTATGTCTCTTCTTGTTTTGTTAAAGTTTTTATACTTTATCTTAATGTTACTGTTCATAGGATATTTTGTTTTTTCTAGTTTCCTTTCCTCACAGAGCTATTTTTTCTGTTCGAGGAGCTAGGTTTATACCATTTGACCGCTATTTGCTGATTATTTTCTTTTTCCTCTTATTACATTAAAAAAAAAGAAATTTAAAACTTCAAAGAATTTCGAAGCAAAGCTACCTAATCAGTTTCAGTTACCTTTACTGTTTCTATTTTCCTGTTAGGAGATCAATAAATTTCTTTATATTTTCATTAGTTAATGCTTGAGTAGTCCTGTTTAAATCTCTGAATTACTTTGATAAATCGCAAATTTAGAAGCCTTCCGAAGATTCTACGATGGAATTTTGATACATAATAATAATAATAATAATAATAATAATAATAATAATAATAATAATAATAATAATAATAATAATAATAATAATTATTATTATTATTATTATTATTATTATTATTATTATTATTATTATTATTATTATTATTATTGTTATTATTATTATTATTATTATTATCATTTTAAGACTATTCTTATTTCAAAGATCCTCGCTCATAACATATAATAAAAATATATTCCAAATATTCTGTGAAAATACTGTGGAAAATCGAGTAATTACGGGATGCATGTATATTTTAACCAGTATGCGAATGTTTCGTATAGCCGATTATTGACTATATACGTTGTTGATTACTACATAAAGCTTAAATTTTCGGTTATTGGTTATGGCAAATAGAATGAAGTGAAAGACTATGTGCTGTATAATACATCTACTTAGAAAAAAAAAATATTTAAAGTCTTAGAAGTTACGTATGATTAGAAAATAATTGGCAAAAGATATAACTTATAAATTTCTATTATATTTTTTGGTCCAAGAGAGATAAAGATATTTATTTACTTGTAATGCTGATGAGGAATAACCCGGCCATTCGATTCGTTTCAATATACTTACAAAACCATAACCTATGTTTATTATTTCTTCCTTTTTTGAAATGGCCTTCTGATGATTTGTTCAACTAGAAATTTATTTAGAACAGATGTACTCCCACGTAGCAATACTTAGACAGCTGCACAAATGGGTGTCGCCGTCTTGGGATCTTTAGCGTCATGCAAAATAAAGATTAAACCTTTACAAGGGACACACAAGTGTTATTCCCTTTCCAGATATAAATAAAATCCCCATTAGAGTTCCACATGTAAAGAGAAGTGGGAGTTACTGCACCCAATACAATAGGAAAAGATTATCTTTCAGGGAAGATATGAGTAAATTTTCCAAAGTCTTGAGCAACCTTTGAGAACATCATCGACGATGCAACTATGCAACCTTTATGGAGTATAATGAATCATATGTTTTCAATACTTTATATATACAAAACGAGAGAGAGAGAGAGAGAGAGAGAGAGAGAGAGAGAGAGAGAGAGGAGAGAGAGAGAGAGAGAGAGAGAGAGAGAGAGAGAGAGAGAGAGAGAGAGAGGACAAGTTTAATAAGCTTTTAACCTGACATGGTTTTAATTTCTCGTAAGGAAACTGAATTTCCCGAAGGTATCTGGGTCGCAAAAATCTTTTTTTTTTCGAAATGAATTCCATGAATTTATCACGAACGTT
>NW_027171798.1:5000-7500 GCF_036898095.1 Palaemon carinicauda | reverse complement strand
TTATGTTCTAAGGCTTTAGTAAGGCTCCATGTTTCTGATGCAATAGTTAATACCGGTAGGACTATCTCAACCCCGGACAGGTAAACGTGTAGCCTATACGCTACTGCCTATATGCGCAAAACCACATTTTCACTTCTGCGCAACTTGAGTTCAGCTCTTGAGCGGAAATTTACCCAGCACCAGTTAGTTAGACCAGAGACACAGCTTAAACAACAACTGTCATTGTCCTCTCTATTGCCGTTTTCTGGAAATCGCCTTTTTTGTTTTTCCTGGTAGCGTATATGCTACACGTTTACCTTGTAAGTGACTGTGATTGATTTTCACAAGTTTTACAATATTGATTACATTATATTTATTTCTGTGAATAGAGTTTTGATACTTATAGTGAACGTTGATAGAAGATTTTAGAACATGATGCTAATTGTATGTTGTATGTAGGATTACCATCTATAGTTTAATTTAGCTGATATTAGTAATGTGTTATTTCTCTTTTTTCTGTTTTGATCATGGCACGCAGACATTTTTCTGAAGAAATCTTGAAGAGATTGTTCAGCATTGATGACCTTAGAAGCGATATTAAGGTTGATGATGACGAAATAGTGGTAGATAGCACGTGTGAGGACGATTATGACATGGTAAATAAGAAGAACTTCCCAGCGACGATGGCCGATCGTCCTCAAGATATTTCTGTCGAACCATCAGCTTGTTTGGCATTTGATGAACCACCTGCAGTGCCTTCCACTTCGTTTGCAGTGCCTTCTCCTTTGTCAGCAGTGCCTTCTTTGTCAGCAGCGCCTTCTCCTTTGTCAGCAGTGCCTTCTTCTTCGTCAGCAGTACCTTTTTCATCAGCAGTGCCTTCCCCTTTGTTAGCAATGCCTTCTTCTTCGTCAGCAGTGCCTTCTTCTTCGTCAGCAGTGCCATATTCGTCAGCAGCACCTTCCATTTGGTCAGCAGTTCCTTCCCCTCTTGTCAGCAGTGCCTTCCCCATTTTCAGCAGTGCCTTCTTCGTCAGCACTGCCTTCTTCTTCGTCAGGAGTGCCTTCTTGTTCGTCAGCAGTACCTTTTTCGTCACCAGTGCCTTCCCCTTTGTCAGCAGTGCCTTCTTCTTCGTCAGCAGTGCTGTATGTCTGCGTGTTGGAATTTGTATATATGATTTTAATGATTTTATTGTTCTCACAGGTACGGCATCAAGCTGGTGATGGCATGTGATGCAGATAGCCATTACATGTGTAATGCAATGCCATACCTTGGAAAAGGGACTATGACAGACAAGGTGAAGAGTGGCACACTTGGAGAGTTCTTCACTTTGGAACTATTCAGACCATTCCAGCGTTCAGGGCGTGTAGTAACTACTGATAATTGGTTCACATCTCTGCCCTTAGCCCGCAAGCTGAAAGAAGCCTCTATGCCCTTAGTCGGGACAATTAGACCAAAGCCTTACATAACACAGGAAATTATGGACGCGAAGATTAACCTTGGCGATTCAGTGGCCGTATATAATTATGAAGATAAGGTAACAGTGCTCTACCAGAAAGTCAACACAACCAAGAGGATTCAGCTGTTATCTACAGTTAACTATAGGCCAACCATCGTGGAGGGAAAGAAACACAAGTCCATTTGTTTTACAATGCAACCAAAGAGGGAGTGGACACCTTCGATCAAATGTGTGCGGCAACATCTTGCAGTCGAAAGACAAGGAGATGGCCATTATGTCTGTTTTATGACATTCTGAATATTATTGTGAATGATGAATTCATAATATATTCCAACAGATCTAACTTCAGAGATGCCACACAAGTCAGTTTGGGATGAAATTGGGGATGGATCTATGTCGTCCTTGGGCATACTACAGACTCACCCGGACTGGTCTTCAAAGGGATCTTGCAGTATGTATCCAAAGTGTATTTGGCCCCGTACAACAGCTCCCCAGGCAACAAGAGGAAAATGCAATAAAGACAGAAAAGCGACAAAGATGCCATATGTGTCCTCGTTCGTCAACAGCTAGGAGGAAGCTGTTGTGGGTCAACTGTAAAAGTCTTCTTGCCATCGTCATAGTAGGACACTTTGTACTTAATGTAGCCCAGAATGGTTAGTATTTCTTATTTTCTGTTTTATCTTAAAGTTTTCTACAATTCTAGCAATAATTAACGGATATTATAGGTCACATAGACTGGAATAGTGTAAATATGAAAGAGGAAAATTTATTATCGGTGCTAGTTATTTTTTTGAAATTTTTTAAAAAAATAGTTATTTTCTTTTATTTCAGGATTTTCATATATCATCTTATCTATCTATTATTCAAATTTTATGTATACAATTTTCAGCAGTCTTAATTTACAATTAATATTAGAAAAAAAAAAATCATGTAAATTTTTTTCGTTAATAAAAATGTCCCCCTTTCTCTTTTCTTTCCAGATTTTTCTCTTTCCACCTAGGAGGTTATTTTTTCAACTGAATATGCCTCAAGGACTCCTAGAAACTACCATTAGGCTGTTTTTAT
>NW_027171796.1:55000-57500 GCF_036898095.1 Palaemon carinicauda | reverse complement strand
TCTTCTTCAGAGGGTCGTTATCAGGGGGCGCTGGATTGTTCCTCATGATCAAGTTGCGGGTTTTTTCAGTCTGGTAATAGATGATGAGTTTCACTTTCGTGGTCTCATCAGTGGGTGAAACGTTGTTATTGATGATGTCTTTAATGGCCTTCTCATCCCGCTGATATTCGGCGTGCATGAGGCCTTTGTAGTAAAGTTTGATGTCTCTAGATCCGTTGGTGGAGGTGTCGGACCTATCTGTAGTTCTGTCGGACCCCTGGCTGGCGATGTCGGACCCTTCCACCAAAGGGGACCCTTACCACTTATCTATAACTGTCCTCACTTCACGCTGGACTTGCTTGTTGCTTTAGCCGTTGTTGATGAGGACCTGTGCGACCCTTTCCAGCTCCTTGTGGGTGTCAGTCCATGTCGAGTAGTGAGACAAGGCCCTGCGTACAAAGGCCTTGATGGTCGAGGCCGTGTAGCGGGCAGGACATTCACTTTCGCCATTTAGACACATGCCGAGATTTGTGGGCTTGGTGTAGACAGTGGTCTGGATTCCCTCGTTGGTGGAAGAAATCAAGACGTCCAGGAACGGGAGGCTGTTGTCAACGCTGTTCTCAAGGGTGAAGTGGAGGACGCTGTTGTCCTCGAAGGTCCTCCTTAGATTCTCGATGGCTTCGGTGGAAGTAGCTTTGATGAAAGTGTCGTCAATATAACGGAAGTAAACTAGGGGCACTCGAGTTGGGAGAATACCCTCTCCTCTACTACTCCCATGTAGAAGTTATCAAAGAGTACGCCCAAGGGCGAGCCCATCGCCACGCCATCCTTTTGTAAGTACAAGTGCCCACGATGAGTAGTAAAGGGGGCCCTTTTAGTGCAAATGGCAAGGAGGGTCCGAAGGGCTTGCTCTGGGATATTTAATTCAGGAGTCGTCTCGTCCCTGTAGACTCTATCGGCGATAAGGTCGATGGTTTCGTCGACAGGGACATTAGTGAACAAAGATTCGACGTCCATCGATGCTATGACCCCCTCGCCACGGACGTCCTTGATCCTCTCTAGGAATTCGGCAGAGGAGGCCACACAGTGGCGGTCGGGGACATATGGCGTCAAAATCGTGTTCAGTTTCTTGGCCAGCTGGTATGTAGGCGTAGGGCATTGTTGGATGATAGGTCGGAGTGGGTTGCCTTGTTTGTGGGTTTTAACATTGCCGTAGAGGTAACCAGGTCCATAATCCCCGAAATCATGGGTAGGTGTACGGCGTTAGTTGCAGCATTAATGGCCTCGATGGTACGATTTGCTTCCCTCTTGATCTCTTCAACAGGGTTGCTCGTGAGGCGCTCGAATTTGGTCAGGTCGGCGAGGATGGCATCCAGTTTCTCGTGGTACTCGTGGGTGTTGATGAGTACAAAGGCAGCTGTCTTGTCGGCCCGACGGACAGTAACCTCAGCAACCCGTTTGAGCTCTTTAGCAGCAGTTCTCATCTCCTTAGAGACGATGCCACTGCTGTACCTGCCCCTATCAGTAAGGGCCTCGGCGAGCAGAAGCGGCTGAAGGGCGTCAGTCGTCCGGAGGGCACCACGTTCTTGGAGGTTGAGGATAGAATCTAGGAGTAATTCCATCTCCAGGCGTTTGTCGGTAGGTCTCAACCTGGGAGGCCGAGCCGAGCTCGTCGTACATCTGCCACCCGAACTTACAACCTCCGCTCGACCAATCAAAATTCGAGGCCCCTCTCTACGAACCAGAGCCGGGATATATAAGGACCCAGATCTAGCCAGAGCCTACTACGGGCCAACCAAGGGAAAGGCCCGTGCCAACAACAAGTGTTGGCTTTAATACCCCAAGAAGAAGCCAGAGCCTCACTTCTCGCCTGAAGACGGAGCAAGCTGTTCCGAAACGCGTCGCAACCCACTCCTGACTTTACCTGTAATTTTCGAGTATTACTTGTACTTGTATTAATTACATCCAGCCTTAACCTAATTTGTATCCTTCACCCTGATGAGCTTCGCCAACTTGCTAGCTGAATGTAGCAATCCTGAAAAAAAAAATTGTCCGAAGAATCGAGAAATTGGACTAGAAATTTAATTCTGCCGATGCAGCCATAGTATTTAACTCCACCTGTTTGAAGGAGGGTCTCCTACCAAGATATACACAAATGCACATGCAAGACCCGTCGGCCTTGAACGATCCCGGGACCCATTCATACAGAAGAAACCTTCTCCAACGCCAACTCCATCAGAAGAAGGCCCTGAAGTATGAGCTCTACGCCCTTCGGGTCCGCCTTGACGATGAATGGGCCAGCTTGAGGGATGGAGGAGAAGCCCAGCTCGCTACTGGCGTCCCCCTCGAGGTTGACAGTGACCCCGAGGACGAGGATGCCCCTGATGACGACGCCCCTGATGACGACGCCCCTGATGACGACGCCCCTGATGACGACACCCATGATGATCAACGCCCCGATATCGACAACCCCAACCATGAAGAGGACCTTGGAGGTGGCTTGAGCTACCCCAACAACATC